>NC_051131.1:14369093-14473788 GCF_014839805.1 Manduca sexta | reverse complement strand
GCAAAAAGCGGGATTTTTTTTTTTATTTTAACTGTTTAGTTTAACATTACGCACTTTTTGTTCCATTAGTCTCTAACGAGCACTCTGGCGTCTTTGAAAGTTCGTGTGCGTATGCTCGAAATGTCTACATCCGCTTGCTTAATATGCTTTTGTAGATTTTTGACCACTTCCGATTACGTTAAGAAAATTTGTTCGAAAAAATTAGGCAGATATCTAACTTTTTATCTACCGTCATAATAAAAAAGGGATGTAGTTCAAATCTGAATTATTGTTACAAAACTTTCGTTGAATTAATGTCGCATTTATCCTTCTTACCATCGCGGGTCGAGTGTGTCAAGCACAATACCTTGAACAGCTTTGCTCGCAATAATTCGGGAAATACGCTAACACTCGTACATGTTATTCACGGACCAACCGTGATATTTCCCGACCCCACACCAAAGGCTTAGTTTTAATGAGTAGACTAGCAGACACATGCGTAAGTAAATATTGACCGGAGAAGTATGTGAATAAATGCTAATGTCGGCGATCCTCGGATTACACGCGAGTGATGGTAAATAACAGCGGATTTGGAGCCCTTAGATATCCATAAAACCACATTTAATGAACCTCCTATTTAACACTATGTGGCAGATGACGGATTATGTAAAGATTTCTGAAATATCTCTAGATTGGTCTTAATAACAGTAACTAGTTTGTGCAACTGATGAGGTCTTGCGCCTAATTTGTAACTTTCAATAAATGAAATAATAATCAGTTGCCCGGTCATGAAGCTATCTTGTATGGCGATAGACATAAATAATAACGGCAAATAACACTTGACATAACGAGTAACAATTAATTTATGAGGAGTTTATTATTGTAAGTCATTCCTCGTAGCAACAAGTACGCGACCGCACCTGGGGCTGGCTGGTATAAGCATACTTACAGTAGCACTCGACTTTCTCCAGACCCTGCAACACTCACCACAGCTGCCCGTCTACTATTGAAATGGAATGGGACCAACGCTTCGATAAAAATCCTTTAACTAGGGATAAAGAAGTGATTAATTAATAAAATAATATAATATTTAATTTCTATATTTAATTTTTCTTATTTTAGATTTGGAAAAATGTAGATGTTTTATTGTTGTAGCTACTGTATTGTGTGTTGTGTGTGTGTACTGTATTAACCTATAAGAGGTCTGTCAGCACTTTTGTGTTCCGGATAGAAACACATTTATATAATTTAACTAATTATACTAGACATTATGACAATATAATGCAAATTATAAGTCTTACTACTGTTTATAGAAAAATTCGGCGCGTTGTGCGTTAAATTAAAAAATTCTAGGCAATTATTGTAAAACATTTCCCTAAGCAGCGTCCAGTTTTAAACATCATGAATACCAGTAGTCGTAGCTATTAAATAAACAAACCTGAACGGTTTCATAACATCTGTAACACGGAGCGATGCTAAAAGATCAGCTCCAGTGGAATAACATTCTGTTCGTAGAACATGATTCACAGCGCGGCCGACATCATTCTCATAACAAATGCATTTGTACTAATGTATCTCCGACCACTGGCCTTCGACGCGGTTACAAAATATGACGATTCAATTTGATATCTAAATAATCAAGCTGTTTTTTTTAAATAGTTTCTAGTTTGTGTGGAATTTTTAATATAACTAATTTGGCATAAAACTAATCACACAGAATAAGAGACGAGTTTGGAAAAGAAACAAAGTTCAATGCAATTATTTGTGGAAGTGAATAATATCAAATTAGTATTTGAACGAAAAACATTAACTGAAGGATATTTATTAAGCTAAAAAAAAACAATATATTACTTTCATGCGTATATACGCGTACTAAATAAAAATATATTTTAGAATCAAGTTCTTTTGAATGCACTCGTATTGTGATGAGTTAATGTAAGCATTATATATACTATATGCCGTAAATAATGTTCTCCATCATTTCGCCGGAAAAAAATATATGTTTTTATAGGTTTTCTGTAAGACGAAAAAGAGAGTTGGCACCAGAATATTAACCCTACCCTTTAAATAATCATACTATGTTATGTGTATAGAATGCCACGTTCATTATAACATTCCATTCATTTTTTTAAACTGCTCCGAGGATTTTAAAATGGTATTTTTCCCATTATTTATTTTCACTCTGAATGTATGACATTCCAGTGAGTGGACAGCGCCGTGATATGAATAGTACATTTATGTGAGCAATGTGTTTGCTTTGTTGATATAAAACATTTTATCTACCTTTGAATGAAATTCTATTAATAAATATCATTTTCTGTTGCAGTAAGCAAGCCAGCATCAGGTGAGTGCATATAAATATATACATATAACAAAGAGGACGTCTGTACGTTATTACCATTTTAATTTTTTTAAAACGCAGCGACTAATTGTAATTCAATGTCACTGATGGATTGCTCCTTTTCCAGGCTCTCTACCAGATATATATTAAGCTTGAATCTAAATTATATACTGAACTAAATCCAACATAAATTAATGTTAATAAAGATTACTTCGCCGCAGTGCCATGCGTTGTGTGGTCGTATTAACTGCATTACCGGCGTGAACTACACGTATAGATAGATAGTCATTACAGCGCGCGTTATTATCTTAAAACTGGTTCCTTAACGCACAAGTAATGCAACTTAATTGCGTGTTATTAGGTTTTTTGTAGTTACCAGTAATCTTTGTTCTTAGTTGTGACACTTGTTTTAGCAGTCATTACAAATTGTTGGTCGATATAATAGTAGTCATAATTATAGTGGCTGATGTCTGCTCGAATACAAGCAAAAAGGTGAACAATTTAACAGTAATACAATGTCTTATGTATTGGAAGACCAGGAATTATTTACTGAGCAACTCATGTTGAGTGATCACCGACCATGAACACGTACAATATCTTATAATCTATAGATGACAAGAATTTAGAACCATCTCAGATTCAATACATTACCAAGCTTTGCACGCGGCACCGCCTGTATATATTTTTAAGACAAAAAAAAAACAAAAAATATATAAAGAAATAAGATTTATTCTATGAAAACAGACAAATGTTAAATGTTACTAAACTCAGTTGGTGTACAAATGTTACACAGTGGTTGGTTGCAATTTTTGTTCAATTACATTTGTCGCAATAAGAAAATGATCTATTAATACCTATGCTAGGAGAAAAAGAACTTAATGTTATAACATCATGCTAACTGTAACATGTAATACAAAAATGTAGATATATTATAGACTGGAAATATTATTACTTTTAAGATTCGCTTACACGCTATACACAAAATATACAATCGTATAGAGAGCATGAGGTTTAAAGTCTACCAGTCAGCCTTTTTTTTTCTGAAGATTGAGAGTAGAGTTGCCACTTACTCCAATTGAGATAAAATGGGTATTAGATTCAATTTCACCAAGTCAAAGGCATATGCATTATTAATAAATGCGCATACCGTCACAAGCGGTGATTGACTTCGACAATAGCCGGGTCGCGGAGCATCCAGTGCTCTCAATAAAGACCTGCGCGGCCATGCCGACACCCGAAACGAAATAATGGAATTCGACCATGTAGTAAGCATTGTATAATCCGACAAAAAGTGAAATAAGGTTCAGAGTTATTCGCTTTTTACCCATTTATTTACAAACTGATACACTACTATAAACCATATTATAACAGCCAAAAATCCCTATAAGCCAGCGCTACTACGAGTGTGTTATGGAATAATTGCATTACATTTATATTACCTATAAATTACTATCACTAAGATCCTAAGTAAAATAGTATAAAAGTGCATACAATTTTAATGGTTGCAATGTGGTATGTCGGAAATGTTTATGATCTTTTTAATAGTTTGATACCATATTATGACAATACAATTCTGCCCACTCCTTATACACACCGCATACGGTTTCCGACAGGTAGTAAGCATTCTTAACAAAAAAAATGTATTGGATATTCTAAACTCCGTTAAGGTTTACGAATTCCGTTTCCTCGTATCGATTTTCTGCATAGCTACTGCAATTGGCAGCAAATACATAAGGTTCAATTGAAATGGCAATATGGAATCAGCTTTATATTAATTTAGTTTTATTGTGTCTGTAACTTGAGTTGAGTATGATTTTATATTCGTGGTGTGCTTGTGTGATCGCCTCTGGAGGTCTGGAATCTAGTTTTAGAGTGAGATCAGTGGCTTATTTCGTATTGGGCCCGATAAAAGTTGATTTTAAATGACACATTTATCTTTTCTGTGTCATCTTTTCAAATTATTTTTCACTCACCTCAATAACAAAGCCTAATATGATGGACATTGTTTGTTGTGCGTTAAGTCTATATCTCCTTTTCTATAATTTGAAAGACAACTGATGTGAACCTCCCGCACTACTGCCGCTTCACTGCAAGCCCATACTGTAAACAACAGTCTACAACCTGACTTAAACAAGATGCATTCCACGTGTTTAATCTGTGTGTTCGTGCACCTACTATTCTATCAGTGCGTAAACCGCCGTGTCCACACAAATAGGCGGGCATGAATGAGCTATAAACAGATGAGGCAACGCTTCCGCGTCGCCGTGGGTGGCACTAGGGACAGGGTTGCTACTCTACAAGCTATTCGCAATTCCCTGACAACCCACGCCTAAATGTTTGAAGTTTAGGCAGTAGATAAAGATGGTAATAAAACACCACCGCTTTACTGACAATATTTCCGTCAGGTAAGTCGATAAAATTTGGACCTCTGTATGAGTATACAATGACACGTCAAGCAATGGCGTGAATTTTATTTAGTAGAATTTAGGAACTCAATACAATACATATTATACACAGATAAGGAAAGGAACAAATTATACAAAGAAATGTCTCTATAAAATTATGAATTATAGACAGATGCCAGCAAAGGCATCCTTAGAAAGGCTATTGTTAAGGTTATATTTTTCCCTGAGTGTATCATGTTATAGGTTATTTCACGATATTTGAGGGGACAACCCAGTTAATAAGTGACTGTTTGCCGTGATAACGAGGTGTTTATCCGCTAAGCCGGCTATCACGTCCCGGATTACAGCGAGCGTCCGTCACGAGCGCTCGCCGGACTACCCTCATAAAGATAAATCCTTCAAAAATGAGCTTATGAAACGTTGGTTACGGTTTAGGTAAGTCCCGTGCTGGAATTTGGCCACTTGTGTGGTATTTTTTATTTCTTTGTGACGCATGTCGGAAGCTATAGAGTTGTGAGGCATGAACAACTCTACCTACCTTTGCAACGGCAATCGTTCCTCACTGGCTCGTAGTATTATTGTAAATAAACAAAACAATCGCGCTCCATCTGCTTTTGGTTCAGCGTGGTGATTAACTAATGTAACTAATGTAACCAACGTACACCGCTCTTATAAAATATGATGGTTTGTTTGAAGCACTTACCGAACAACTGTGTTATACAATGACTATCGTTAATCTCTTTTCTGACTTGTAGCCATAACTTGTAACTTAATTTTCATCACCTTATAGAACAAGGGCAATAGATAAACCAGGCCGCTTCCGTGACGCAGCGCCGCGGGAATTCGAGATGCAGGTGGATATTCCAGCCCGTGTACGGATTAATATCCGTCCATGTGGGGCGAGATGCCGCGTGCGGCGCGCGACCACCGACCCGCCACCGATAAGGAATGTAATTAAATATTCCCCGCAAGGCGATGCACATCTATGTGTTTACCTTTCTGGCTATTTATTATAATTGAAATTCCACGCGGATTTTTTTTTTTACAACATTATTGATAATATAGTTCTTTGTGATGAAGCTTCGATCTGATTCGATTGGTGTAGCTCCACTGACAGACTGAAATTACAGCTTTGGTGTTTTGAATATAGTCAGTTAAATTACCTGAGGCAATACGTAACAGTTTCGATAAACTTGATAAAATTATGTGTAATAATTGTATTACTAGATAAAAACTATAGAGTAATAAATATTAGATGCTTGTACGGAACAGCTAGCAGTCTAAACCGTGTTGAATTTAGAAATGTAAATTTACCTCAAATATGCACCTCTGCTCCACCAGATTTGAACCGTTTTATAGCCACCGTAAATAAACATTCGAACGAATGCCAACATTTCCCGAATTGTTATATAATTGGAATTTAAAATGATCCTCGCACATACAGACGCGAGATTCCCTGCGCTCTATATATCCGTCGGCGCCGCGCGCCGGTCCGTATCTCACGCCGCACCAGGAATGCCGACATCGAAAGCATTCGAATATCCTTCGACTCTCTCTGCAGTGTCAACTAATTGCCGGTCGACTATCAACTAACGATACTCCACGAGACACTAAATGACATGCAGCAATTTTATTCTTTGTAAACTATTTCCGTAATCCAACAAATTTAACATAATCTGCAATTGTAAAAGAGAAAGTATCTGATATTAAACGATTAAAAACCATTATTCGACAAAAGTAAACGGGCGCAGCGTGCGGAAAGACATCGCCTGATCACATGCGGCAGCACTTACGAACTTGTACTGAGGTGTTTTCGAAACAGTTTAAAATTTGCATACAAAATGCGCATTGGGTGGGTATAATGCAACAACGAACCATGTTGCTCCAACTACGGTCATAAGGCTTTCTTTTTTTCCTTATCTTAAGACGTGTAAATAACCACTATATGGTTTTGTTATACTTACAGCTGAATGTGACATCTATGTTCCTCTTATGGTAAACGCCATGACTCTGCCTAATCGGTATCCACAAGTATGAATTCCATACAGATTGGTATCACAAAGTGACGTGGTTTCATAATTAAATTAATTTCTCATTAATCACGTGTGTGAAAGTTCTTGTACTAAATTATGTACTTTTCAATAGTAATTAGTGCGCGAAAAGTTTGAGACAGAGTTATAGGGACGGTTGGAGCCCATCGACCTACAGACAATCGTGCAGGTAAAACTTTTTCCCGATAACTACATGTATTGTTAATGACCTCTAGAAGTGTTTCATAAGATTTCTTTGTAACGGTCTGTAGTGATTCTAGAAAATTATATAGATTATAAATTTAATAGTTCGCTTACTTAAGCTTACTTACTTAAGTATTACTCGTATTTTCCTTTTTTTATTTAGTTATTTTTTAATTATGTAAGTTATTAATCAATTATTAATTTTTTTTAACAGCCTACGCACGTTACTATTAGGTTCACAACTCCATATACAAAATATAAAATTAGCGCTCACATCATAAAAACGTGAAAATTCAGGGCACACGTCTCGTGAGAGCGTACTCTCAATACCGTTGTGATATGAGCGGCCGAACTCTATTATCAAGCGAGTGATAACAAGCCGCCGTGTCAGGTGCGCGAGTCGATAAGACAATGCGGAGTGTATTCTTCATACTATTTTTTATTACACTTTATATACAAACAGTAGTGATGTCGAACTATCTTACTAAATAGATATTGAAATCATTTAACAACTCCTGTGATACAGTGGCTGAAGGTTAGGAAAAGAAAGGTGAGAGTCTGTCGTTATAAATGTCTGATTGCAAACATTTGTTTAATTTATAGATATTGTCAAGTCCCTTCAAATCATTGCACACAGGACTCCACTCCACATGACTTGTCGCGGAATAGAAGTTATAAAATAAAATAGAACAATATAATTAATCCGTCATCCAATGACAGTGTAGCTCATTATAATTAGTGCGAGTATTTTAAGAACCGATCAGTCAATCCAGCGATTATCCCTACAAAGTTACAAACTTACGAACTTGTCTCTATAATATTGGAAAGGTGATGATATTTCTAGATAAGGTTGCCCTAAGCTCGGGGAAATATATTACAAAATATATTAAAAGTCCCGGACGGTTGCCTTCCCATATATCTGTTTTATTATCATTAAACCACGCCGAGTTAAGCGGAGTTCCAATCGTTTTCCATTATACGTTAACTTTATATTTTAATAAAAATGATTCAAACACTTGCCTATTTGTCCCCTAATAATTAGTAGTAATAACATAAAGTAAAAAAAAATATGTTATTTGACAACTCCGCAGCGCCAGCCTAGTTGAGAGTGGGACGAACTGCCGAGATATACCTGAGAAGCTCTATAAAAATTTTGAAGATATGTGAAGTCTGCCAACCAGCTATAGGCCAGCGTAGTGCCCTCAGATCTACACCTTTCCAATAGTAGAGTAGACCTGTGCTTAGCAGTGGACAATACATAATACAGGGCTGATATTATTATTTAGTTATTGACATATCAGTTCTATTATAATACTGAGTCCCCCTCCAGCCATAATCCTACTCCAATCTAAAGTCGATGCACCACTCTGTCCAATCTGCTCGACCCAAGCCTGCCTCTAATGAATACGCAGCTTAACAATAACCGCACGGTGTGAGCACTCTGTTATCGTCGTAAAATAAACTATTATAACGGTGGACGCGTTTACACACGGGAGTCACCATTAGTGCAACATACACACAAATATACTAGATAAGTTTATATAACGCCATTGTTACCCATTTTTTCTAGATATAAAGATATAAAACGATTTAAATTTATATTTTGTATCGTTGCTTACCCTAAATAGGGCATAAACAAAGCTTGTATCCCATATATATACGCAGATACTATGCCCATAATCGCACCTTAAAATAAATCTCCTGTCCATGCTCGCCTTTGTAAAGAGCGGATATTTGCAAATGCACGTATAAGCAGAAAAGAAAGAAAACAGAACATTGATAAATAAAATATAAGGCTGAAGGCAGACAGGCGTCATTTATACACGATTGTTTTTTTTTGGCGGTGTGTGATATTTTTGATGTCATAGTGATTTGTTTCGATGGCGACAAAGTGTCTCCTGCATCAAAGAGTAATACAGTGCAGATAAAATATAACTTATAGAGAAAGTTTGTGAAAATGTTTGGATGTTTGTTACGAATAAAAGGAGAAACAGCTCAATGGATTTGAAAGAAATTTGCCACACGGATAGACCAGGTCCTGAATTAACACATTGACTTTTTTCGGGCTAAAAAACCCCGAAGATTTGGCTCCCATAGGAAATAATAAATTAAATTGTATCTGATTATTTTAAAAGCTTATTTTACTTTGTTTTGGGGGCTCTTGTAACGGGAAAGACTTTTCGTGCGGACGAAGCCGTGAGGATGGAATCCAAAATTGATCATTACTACATACCAAGTGACACAAAAAAACTGACAATTAAAACTAGGTTAATATCAATCATAAAGTGCAAATTAAAGGCAGCATAATATATGTAAAATAAAATATTATAAGTTACAAAATCTCGCCTGTTCTTAGCTTTAGTGTTATCTCATGGTCCGTCCCTCCGCGGGTCGCTCTCATGAGGCACCTTCATCTCGTATCTCCCTCGTTACTCAACTAGTTCACTAACCTTTACCCCAATTCACTGAGCGATTCACAAACAACATTTAACGTTAATTTCTTATTGTTTTCGCCCGATGCTCGTCTTCAGTAAAAAGTTTCTCTCTTTACAATTTATACAGAGTTAACAATAAAATTAATATAAACTAAAACTTATCTGCCGGATTTTATGAATGCTCTACATGATAAAACGAGTGTTATTTATTTTTTAACTTTGGATTACGCCCTTTTAGGTAAAAGGCAAAAAAATACTTGTATTATAATATACATATAAAAAATCACACTGCCATCGATAAATTGAGACATACGTTTTTTATAACTGTTGTTTAAAAGAGCATAATATAACGTATTCTACTCGTTAGCACTTCGTAGAAATACTTCTTATACTGTTATTTTGTTTCAAGCTTAAAGGCATCCCATTAAATAATCATCCATTAACACTGAACGTCGCCGCTCCGTATACTTCTTAATCCAATGCCGCGCTTAAAGCTAACTCATAAAGACTGCGTTTTATTTCTACTGCATTATCTCCGTTGTTAAGTTATAGTCGTAAAAACAAAAAAATGTCCAAAACTGTGCTATTCGAGGAACGAGTAGCATGTGCAGGTCCCACGGCGTCCGTCACTCAACATTACCCGAACGGACGGACAATCCTGCATAAATAACGAGATGTTAGTCAGAACCATAAACATGTTATAAATTGCGCTGTACAGTTTATGAACAGGCATGCTTGATGTACTAGTGTCTAGAGAAATCGAGGTAAAGTACATAACGAGCTGTTTTGTATACGGTGTGTCAGAGAAATTTCCTCTTGCTAACCGTATCCGAAATGATTGAACAAGAACAAGTTTGATATTATAGGAACATACAACCAGATACCGACTCTGTTGGAAATATTCGTAATAATAAACAAAATGAGGAGCTTAATAGTAGAATTGTTTTGTGGCTGAGTCCGGAACTATGCCGCTGCTTTAGCTCCACATAAAACTCGCACGATATTTAAACTTGTGCAGTAAAGAAGAGTTACGCTGTAATAAAATCTTTATAACTCTCGCTACATTTGCTTTATGAACGTTTAGGACAGAATTTAGATATTCGTTTTAATGCAAATGGAGCGATTCATTTACTTAAGACATTTTAACTTCTGTCTAAATCAGTGCCGCCGGCCTAATACCGCTAATTTGTCACTCCTACAAGTTTAAAACCACTTTAAGGGCGTGACATTGAGGGAAACTATTTTGACGAGTCATTATTAAATGTCACAAGCATACATTTTTTACCCAAACCACGTCTAAGTATCTTGCCTTTTGTAAATGGGTGTTTTGTTAAAACTTCAGTATAGCGATTTTTCACTCTATATGCGAAGGGGGCTGAACAGTTTGATACAAATGTATCCGATACCTCCTAAAGGAGTTTTAGTTTTCCGTTTAACTTCTGGTATTGGCCAGTAGTAGCCGCGGTGTTTATGAAGCGCTATCAGAGATCATGGTGAACAAACACGGCCGGCTGCCGCTGTTTGCTTTACTATTGCATTAGTGTTACCAGCAAAAAGCCGACCCACGATCACATACATCGCATAAACATATCTTAGTACTCGCTTGAATTGCACTGTTCTTGTGGTGTATGTATACAGGCTTAAAAGTGCCTGTAAGAAGTTTACGCACTTAGCATCACGCTTTTTTCCATTTTCAGGGGTACGCAAAAATATAACACACCCACATTTCACCAGCTATTTTCAGTTTCATGTAGTAGAGGGCGGCCTTATTGTCATTTACCGTACACATTTTCAGACTTCGGGATGATACTGAGCAACAAAACTGAATATCACTTTGTCCGACCCGGGATTCAAACCCGAGAGCTCGGCGCGATAGTCGTTTCGCGAATACAATGCAACTACGCCACCGAGGCAGTTATAAAATGTGTAAACGGCAGGGGATCATTTCTCGTCAGTCAACACTCTGGACCCCATTCCGTTTGCATCAGGTGCAGTGGGATCACATTGGCGTGCGCTTATAAACGGAAAATGTTAGACGTGATATGGATGCCTGGTGTCCTATGAATTATCTTCCTAATGTTTTTAAGTCATTATTATTGACTATTGCTCTGGCAACACTAACGCATTGCATTAGTTAGCGTGACTGCTCCCGAGCGCACAACTCTATTAGCTTTGTGCCGCTTCATTAAACAAAACGTTGCATAATGGAGCTCTCAGATAAATACTACTCAAATATTAAGTATTTGCAATACACTACTACGGCAATTATGAAGAGGTCATCCCGTAATAAAGTACATTAACTCATGTGTATCTCCTTGAAAGGTAATACTACAAAATGAAAAATACTTCAGTATGCTTATTTGCAACTAAAAAATATTTATTCGACTAAAAAACGTAAACATTTGTCTAACCTGAGACTAATGTTTAAAGACATCACCAGTATCGAAATTATAATAAGTTACTGTAAGTCTGAAATAGACTTCACATCCTTGAGTGGAACTGTCTCTATAAACGCGTCGACTAAGCTCTTCACTCAAGCATTTGTTTACTACGCGATATAAATAAACACGGTGGTCATACCGAAAATCGAAACGAAACAATGAAATTCAAAGCCGCAAGATACTATAGATTAATTACATATATATCTTCAAATAGACGTGATATTATTTTTATTTATTAAGAAAAGTGTTTTTCAAAAATGCATTTTTATTATAAATAAAGAAGTATCTAAAAAATAAGCTACATTTATGACGCGTTATATTATATCATGCATTCAAAATATCCTAAGATAAAATAACATTTTATTTAACTGATGTCTCGATATTAAAAGTTTTTTCTACTTCGTTTTAATACAGCTAACATACACATAATTATTATTACGATAACTATTCGAATTTCGTTGCAAGTAAATTTCTGGTATATCCCGTGTCAGGTCGACATCCGCGCGCTCGTCACAGCGGATCACTCGATACGCTCTCGTACCCAGGGAACTATTAATAATGTGATAACCGCCACCTCCTGACCCACGCCTGATATCGGCAGCCTGCAGCGACACTCGGATTATATTCTCCGTACATTACTGGCTCTGTTTTAAATACAGCTCAATGATAAGCAGATCGTCCTTTTGATAAGATCGGACACTTTCGCTCATAAATATGTACACTATTTACTCAACGTTGGTTCATAATGAACTGCATGGCACAGTGCATCCGTCGCCCTGAGATACGTTTAAAGTGTCGTAAAGCTGCAATAATAGGCACTATGCTTTCAAACCGGAACACAATTGTACATACTTAAATTGTTTGGCGACAGTATAAAATCCAGTTGGAGGTAACCCAGTTTTAATTAGAGGTCTGAATGGTATTACTACTGTTTATGCACAGTTGCCGCACCCAACACCAAGCGACTAACTCATTTCGATATTAAGCAATAAAAGATAATGATAGATTCTGCCGTCTAGTAAGTGTACTGCACGCGCAGTGGAAGCTGCTGCACCAATAATGTATGATACAGTGGTACAAGGGAGAAGAGTGTAGCGTGGCGTTGAACTTACTTGCAGTAAGGCAGTGGGTCATCGACCGGCGTGCTGGGCACACGGTACAGATCCGCGTGCAGTGGGTAGTGTGGGGGCGGGGGCGCGTGCAGGTCACTCGCACCGATGTGCTAAAGAAATGTACGGTTATGGAAACTGTTAAGAACCTTTTGCAGCTCGAGGTGAGAGTGTAAACAATACTTGATCTGAATTCTCATTTACTGTCTCCAACGTGACGTGGCATACCGGTTGATGAGTCGCAGGTTTGAACCTGCTACTGCAATAATGCGCACATTTTATAGTGTTTGAATGAATTGAAAACATATTGAAATATATCACGCAACCACGAGACTTTAGTAACCAGCACAGTAATACCTACGTATAATGTATACAAATCCCAATGATTAACTAGCAGCGGTTTGTCCCGCAACCCGACACGGAGGTCTACGGTCTACCGCAAGCCACGGGACGCGGCACTAGGTCGCCAGCTGGCTCTTCTTCATGAAGCTTGTACCGCACACATACAGAGTCATAGGGACACGATATCACGTGCAACACATCATTTACACTGCCAACACAATAAAATGGCAAAAGCTACTGTTTCAAATTGTTGTATATAAAAAGCACTATTTCTGTCATGTCTGCTCGGCTGAAACTACAATTTAAATGCAGTAGTAGGATGTGCCATGCCGGTAGGAATTTTCTATTTTCATATTGAGTTCTTTCAATAGACTGAACTAGACATATGACAGTGAACTACATTATCGGCAGACGCCTCTGGATAATCGATATTTTATGTTCTAATGCACAGTTGCACTTACAATAAACACTGTAAACAAATAACTTGTGAGCTAAGTGAGGAGAGTGCGATCGTCAGTCAGCGGGTCAGATGTGTCAGTGTGTCAGCCGGGCCTGACCGCCGTGCGCCGCCGTGACCCGTGACGCGCACTCAACCGTGCACCCATTGTTTCCGCCAAAGCTTCAAATTAACGTAAGGGTTATTACGGACAACTTAGTTTTTCGTGAAGTGCGCGCGTTGCAATGGCTCATTAAAAAATGTCATAATGGTCCTTTGCAATATCTAATTCATGAACATTATACTTGACTGATAGTCAATTCAAGGATGCAATATTTTTTAGATTCCCGTGGCAAAAACAATTTTTATATTGTTTTTTACGATTATACTTTATACGTCAAAAGGTTTAATAATAATTTTTTTTTTCATTTATTTTGGCAACAAACAGTCATTCATTAACCAAATCTATATATAAATTACTGACAAATTTTACTGACAAAAGACCTATAGTGCCGAACAGATAATTATATTAAAAAAAAAAAAAACAAAGTAATAAACTAGGAACTTAATTGGACGCGGTTAAACAGATATATATATAACAAACAGAAAGTATAGGTACATTATCGAAATGTCGCTTTTACATAAGTAATTATAATTTTTGAAAAAAAAAGGTAAATTCCATACGATACCAAAAAAAAGAAAGAAAGACACATATGTAGTATACAATCATAAATAAGAAAAATCACTCAGCTTATAACTTACAAGCATGGTAATGTTTGTGTTAATTTTCGTTTTAGAGTACAGAGAGATGTATTAAATAAATCAATGTTAAAAAACTCATTGTTATATGTATTGGTGGAACGATACACAAAATTATTACGGGTATATGTTTTATAGAATTTTGGAGGAACAAAGAGTGGTAGTGAACGTGAGGAGCGCACCGGAAGCCGAGCACCGACAGAAAAAATTATCTTGGCCAACAATGGTGAAGAATCTATTAATGAATTTAAGTTTTTAAATAAAAATACAATATCGTACATTTTACGTCTGTTATAAAGGGACAGCAATTTATTATTACGCAGAGTTTCGTCATATGATTCAACCACGCCGTTAATGCGATAGTTGAACGACTTCATGAATTTCTTTTGTACTGCCTCAATTCTTCTTATATGTATTTGATAGCAAGGGCTCCAAACTGTACTACAGAAATCTAATATTGATCGAACAAAAGAGAAATAAAGAATTTTAAGAGTGGTCGCATTTTTGAAAGGCTTACTAATTCTCAAAATAAAGCCTAAACTACGGAATGCCATTGCTACAATGTGGTCTATATGATGATTAAATGTTAGTTTTGAATCCATAATCACACCTAAATCTCTAATTGTAGAAACTCGTTTAAGCACTTTATTGTTGATATTATATCCAAAGTCAATGTTATTAATTTTACGTGTATAAGTTATAATAAAACATTTGTCAACATTAAGAAATAATTGATTGGTTTCACAATATTTCTGTAGGCTAAGCAAATCACTCTGTAGGTTAATACAATCATCAATAGATTTAACAACTGTGAATAATTTAGTGTCATCGGCGTAGAGTAGGTAATTACTGTAATTAAATATACGTGCAATATCATTTATGTATAAGGAAAACAGTAAAGGTCCTAAATGTGACCCACGAGGGACACCAGACGGAACGGGGAGAAATTGTGATATATAACCTTTAACGCAGACTCCTTGACTCCTGTTACTCATATAAGATTTAGTCCATCTAAGAAGATTGCCATGCAAACCGGCCACTGCTAGCTTCTCGATAAGCATATCATGATTTATTTTATCAAATGCCTTACAGAAGTCGGTATACACGACATCAACTTGAAAGTTCTTTTCCATGGCATCGGCCAGAAAGTGAGTGAAATTTAACATATTAGAATCTACACTGCGGTATTTAAAGAAACCATGTTGTTGAGTACATATGTAATAACGGACTGCAAGCGAAATACGCGATGTAACTATTTTTTCTAGAATTTTACCTAAAATGCACAACTTTGAAATTGGCCTGTATTCGGTAATAATGTCCTTTCTATTGTTCTTAGGGAATAAATTAAAAAAACGATCTAAAATAGTGCCAAAATTAATTAACAACCAATGATGTAGATATTATGCAAATCTATGCATTCAATGTAACATTACACAATCAACACTGAAATTGAATCGTTATCGAATAGATGTAGAACTGTGTATTCAGCAGTTTCTTTCCTGACCTTATCCCTTGCCTCGCCGTAGCTGAAAAATAACCAATTATTCGCCACAATCATACTATCGCGGCAGTCTGTCCCAGACTATCAATTCAGGAAGCTATCCGTAGCACTTAAGAATTACGACTGAGGCCGGGCAGCCGCGGGACAGTGAGCGATACACTCGGCACACCGGCCCTTTGATTAACCGGTCACAATCCGTCATTGTCTCCCTTCACAATGCTATGCGTTTAATTCTCCAGAACAAACAACTTGTTTATTGTATTTGCATAACAGAACGAGCCGCTGCAGACATCTCAAAATAGACTTACATGACATCATTTATAGCTCGCCATATTTATATAGATTTACTTATTTTGTGAAACCGGTGAGGTCCTGGATTCAGAGATTCATTCATATAGATTTGTAATAAAGCAGCGCCAGATATTCGATACTGGATTCCTTCATTTCACATAGGACAACAGTAAATTCGGCGAAAAATACTAATAATGCGTTTGTCCACTTTCTTTGAATATATTCGTAATATTATAATATTTGTCAATGTTTATCACTTGACTAAATTATTGAGTGCAGCCCACCCGCCGCCGGCCTGGCGTCTCTGCTCGTGAACAACGAAATGAAAATCTCCTTATGTTTACGATTAAGTGACAACACGCTTAATAACTCTGTTTTAAGCCTGATGTACACGAGAAAAGAAGCCAAAATATTTTGGGAACTGTCCAAAGAACGGAACGTCTCTCATTGTCGAAATTATAATATTTTCCAACGAGAAAAAAAAACAGATTTACTATTGTTGGAAATTAATATAACTTGGATCTTATCATAGATTAGTTTTTAATTCAAAGTTTTTGAAAGAGAACACTAGAAGTGGCGCTTACTATCCTGTATCCAGTAAGTAAGCGGCTTGCCTTACTTGTTTAATAAAAAAAAATGAGTTTAAAAAAAAAGCGGGACAAAAGTGAGAATGTAATAGAAAATATAGCTTTAAACACGGAATAGAAAAAAACAGCCTTTATAGACCACGCCCATACATTTTTTGCTTTCATATTATGATTTTTTTAAATTAATTAACCAAATAAAAAAGTGGTAGCGATGATCTTCGTCTATGCAACATAGACGGACATTTACACGGTCTACCTACATTATTTTCTGCATGGTGTTTGAGATTCGACTTGTGTAAATTAGGCTTTTGATATCCGTGGTCTGTGAACCATCAGTATGTTTATTCACATGACGCAGATACTGCATCCACATGTCTCCGAGCCTCGGTGCGCGAGTGCATTGACAACTCATCGCTCTGTCCGTTCTGATACATAATATACTCGTACAGTACATAGTACGTCAAGTCTACCAACCTTAATTAAGTTAGCTTAGTGGACAGTGACTGTCTCTGCTGAAATTGAAGAGTATAAGATATAATATTTTATTAATTTAACATGCATGAGACACACCGTCATGTCTCTAGGGTTCAACTGCACACCAAACAATATTTACTAACACCCACATCACTGATACCCACATAAATCTGATTCCTAAAACTTTACCGCAAATATTACTCACGTGGGATTAACAACATCAAGCATCACCGCCCTTCGACTCAGTCATGTAAAAGATTTCATCAAATCTCTACCACTCGGCACTCCCACGCATTACACTTCTCACCTTCTCTAGGACACGACCTCTTTGATATTGCAAATACATTTTCGAGATTTCTTTATCTTATTAAAAATATATTTCATTCATTGAAGTCTGGAATTAAAAATGTATATAAATTATAGTTGACCCGTGTTACCGTGCGAATTGCCGATAAAGTTAGTCTGAAATATTATTTACGGCGTATGTCCACAAACGACGCCCGATAAAATGTTAGTGCTTTTTTCAAACTACCGATCAATACAGACTCGTGAACTGCATTATATTATAATCCGTAGTAACACTCCAGCCTCGTCATAACTTTTCCCGTTCTTATGACTCTACCATATCTACTCAGCTTCGTCATTCAGTAGCATAAAACGGAGTTATACTATCGCAATGATCTAACAATGACCAAGTAGGGTAGATCAACAGGTGTGACTTTAACGGAGATATGTATGTAATTATCTCCGGGTCCCGGGCGGCGCGGGACTCTTAACAGTGCAGGATGCTGAGCGGAGGAGCGAGGGCACGCCACCGTGCAACAGATCAGACGTACGAGATATCATTTACCACTCGTACAAACTAACGAACATTTGTATTTATTCGCGTTCAAGAGAGCTCCATTAGAAGTATTATGTTTGTAGATTCACAATAATTTATCATTATAAAACAGATTCCACGAAATTAGTCCTGAGTATATTAGCTTACAAGTCTTTTTTCCCTGGATCCCTTCATTTGTATTTGATTTTGCTGGCTAAGTCATATGATCCAACACAGTACATTATATCCCTAGCCCTTATTTTTATAGTAGTTAATGTAAAATTGCAATGTCGAGTTGTTGACGAGAAAATTGCAGAAACACTCGTATCCCGCCCACCTAAAAAGTTCGCACTACGATATCATTTCTAAGTTAAATTGTGTGAATAGTGGTCGTATTAAAGTTCAATAGGAAGGTAATTCGCGCTGCGGCGGCTCTTCAAACGCACCACTTGTGTCTGACCTTTCCCCACACCCTGTGACCTCCTGCGGCACTCCTACACGCCACTCCCGGCGCTTTCTTTCATCTCCTCGCGAGTTTCCTGCGCGTAATGGATCGCATTAGACTTGTACCGCCGAGATATCTTCCACTTTTCAACTTCGACTTTATTCGCTCCTTACATGTGGAGGGGTAGTTTTACTGAAAGTAAGTCGTTTTATTTCTTTCAGCGCAACGTAAATGTTTTATAAAAAATACTCATACAAAATTACTACTTTTCGGCAGCTCTCGTGGTCACAGGGCGGACTCACACGAATGTCTAACATTCGCTTAAACATAAGAAATCATTAAGATACTCATAACTTGGGCAAATAAATGCGTGTTTTCTTTTTTTTTTTAATAAATGGTCGTCAACGAATATGTCATCAAAAGTCATTCGGTCACCGTAATTATGAGATACTTCACATGGGTTTCCTGTGAACGACCTTCAACCCGGCCTAGTCCTGCCTATACACCAGTTCTATACTTCTACCATTACCATATAAAATAACATTTTACTCGCTGACGATTACCTAACACAATCTCTATATAATTTTTTAGAAACAAAAGGCTCTACAACAACTTTAACCGTTCACACAACCATCCCTTTATTAATCAATTACGGTCCCTTATTTCGCAATCGCGCTGCAGAGTCATTATTATAAGTTTATAATAAAGTAATATGCAGAATAAGTTATTAAGGGCATGTGAGGCGGTGTCCCAGATGTCCAACAAGCCTGGCGCGGTTGTTTCAAGGCGAACAGGCCGTCGCGGACGCGGCATGGCGGGTGCAAATCTCACCGCACAAGTGTGTCAGCCCACGAGCTGTGCATGTCTGAAACACTTATTCGTCAGGTTACTACAGGCAATGCGCTCGCGAATAAAAACAAATTGAATCCGATGGAAACAATGAGTCTCAAAAGGCAACTCCTGCCTGAAATCAAGAAATTTCACCCAAACAAACATCGGTAACTTATGATGAAACATTTGCAGACTGAAAACAGCATGAATACACTGTCAGGTTGGAGTGTCCAACTCCGAACAAATAGGCTCTCACATAAAATACGAGGCATAATTGAGTCTATATTTAGGTGGATACATAATAATATAGTCACGGAGACAAAAGATTTCAACTTATGAATTTTTTTATGGTAGGTCAGAAAAATAATTATTAATGCATTTTATAAGACTTTCTTTTATAATTTAGTTATTAATTAAACCCGGTCGTGGTACTTAAAATGGCTCGGTCTTGCCGTCTCCTGTCCCTTTCCCTCTGCACGATTGTGTTTGATCAGTTTTACAGTTATTTATTGCTGCAGCATGAAAGGGATCGCATTGCAAAACGTAAAAACTAAATAAAATTTTTACAAGCTGTGCCCACTGCCCTCGCATGTGGCGTCTTCGTTTCACTGTATTATGCTTACCAACTTATAATTGAACATATTTTATACAATTAAAGCGTCACTAATATAATTTTTAATCGTCGTCGTCTACAATTTATTAACCTATTTCTGTTTGATCTTTCAATTTCAATAGAATATAATACTTACTGAATCAGATAGAATTTCAGCAATAAATTAAAGAATTCTCTTATAAAATAAAACTCCTATAAAACTTGATTAACGCGCTACATGTTGAGGTGCGTCAGTATCTGGCTGAGAGGTGTTCCCGAGGGTACTATTTACAAGTCATTTTCTCAGTGCAACGTCCTTGTGAACCAGTTTTCGCTTGCGGTGTTTTCAGACCGTTATATTTAGGGATCTTCGCGAATGAAACCTCTTACTACCTTTGAGGTAATTTTTAGATTTGACGGCTGTCACCTACAAAAGTATTTAGGTAAGGTTGAGTGTTGAAAATACTTGCTATATCGAATCATAGTACTGGAATGCAGGATGTTAATTGCAAAATGTATTGCTATAACATAGCCAGCGAGTCAAACAGTTACAGATTTCATAATGTATACCATTTGTCAGGCAATCGTCAATCGTAGATGACCTTCATGCAAGTGCCCCGTGCCTGTTGACTACTGCTTTGTGCCTCGAGCGGCAGGCGGCGTGACGGAGCGCCTCGCATGCCGGGCTGGCGGCTGGCGGAGCCGCTGCCACCTCGCGCGGCGCACTTTCACTCGCATTCCTGGCGCGCCTCCGCCTGTCTCCGATATAGGGTTGTCAGATTAAAATTAAAAGGAATAGACTGATGTTTGCTTTTTAGAGTATCGATGTAAAATATTGTTTAAATGCGATAAACTGGAGCGTGCACATAGGCAATTCTGGTTCTTGCAATCAACTGAGGCACTTACCTATATATCATGTTAATTTTATACTTAACTTCAAAGTACTGGTCATATGGTATTATTGTCTTTGAAAATAGAGATTCACCTTTGTTGCATAAGTAGAAGTGAGGATTAGTAATGAATTCAAGACATGATTGTCAAGACAACCGTTACCAATCATGCGCATCATAAATTTGCCAGTTGCACCTCTTGACTTGCATTTATATATAACATCATAAAAGGTGGCAGCCCTACTCCGACCCTCTGCGCCGTGACCGGTGCACCGCGCCGTGGACCTCATTATTACAGCTCCAATATATTGTATTGACTTGACACCGGTATGATTGAGTACATTAACTGTTACTCAATTAATTTTGAACATATTACATTCGGAAATTTTCGGTTTATGAGGTTCAGTGACCGTTAATTTTAATAGCAGTAGCCATACGAGTAAGTACGTCATTTGATGATAGGTATGATTAAAAATATTGCATATAATACGTAAGGAGTGCTGAGTGTTTTGACCATAACAGTTTTGTAATTAATTGGACACCTGTATAGTAAACCCTCATACTGGACCTATTAGAAAATATAGTCGATATATTATGTATTTGCTAACGGGAGATGTTACGCCCTTACAAATTACAATTCAAGCTTTATCTTTTGAAAAAATAGCTCACACGTTTTCCTCGAGATATTTAGCACTCATCCTCGATATCTAATTCTCATACATATGGTAAGAAAACACAGGAGCGATTGATCTATGAGTGTACAGTACGCGGCGCGCGGTAATTGTCGACAAGACGCCGCCAATTACTCGATATTGGCACAGAAGGCCGGCAGACTCCTGGAGCTAGATCACAATCGACACGCGCGTCTCGTATGTCTACTGTCTATCACTATGCCTTCTGGTATTGATAATGTTCACGGGCGACGACATCAATTATCATCAGGTGATGCCCCCTATGTATTAAAAAACTCGCAATCGACCTACTAGAGCCAATTTTATACAATAAAACTGTTCGCATGAGTATGACGCAGGTGAGATACGTCCTGTGTTCCGGTTTGAGAAGCATTATACACACTGGAATTAGTTAGGTTTTTGCGAGGTAATGTCGAATGTCTAGGAATGACTAGCGTAAAGCAGTGTCGTGCAGTGCTTTTAAAAACAATAAATTTAGCCAATTGCTCCTTAATTTTTACTCTGTAAGATTTTAAATAATCTGTGATGGGTATTTGCATAGACATTAATGTACTCGTTGTGTATAAGTTTCTTATGCCGGCGCAACTCCCACGGATATTGGACTCACGCACTTCATTTCTATATGAATGGAGTGTATAAACACGCGTGATCTCGTGCGGAGAACGCGTGGGCGTTGTGACGGTGTTTGTGTACGAGGATAATATTCCTCGTGGAAATCGAAAATATGAAAGTATAAGGAAAACGGCGTGTGTTCGGAATTATTTCATCAGTTTATAGAGAAACTCTTACTTGTCCCTGGCAGTAAGTGGTTTGTACACATCATGTAAAAACTATTATGACATTGATGTTTATTTTATAGACATGAACGTCCATATAAACTATTTGTTCAAAATCTGGAGCGAGAACTAAAATTCACTGCAGCGCTTAAACATCAATCGTCGTCAAACCAAACTTTTTAAACATGCAGTGCTAAAGCGCTTTAGAGTATAAGTAAAATGGGAAATACCGGATTGCAGTACACTTCAGTTGAACACAGTGAGTATTCATAACTCCAGATCTAATACGTAGTACTTATATATGAATGATTATGACCCTGTGAAAACATTCTTAATTATAATATCATCTCCTCTCAGTATTTTTTTTTCGTCCAACAAAACATTACATAGCTGGAAAACCGGAATAATCATATTTTTAGAGAGAAAAGATTACATTTCAAGTATACTTGAACTGTGCTTATTTTATTGCATTCATCAAACTTTGTCTGTTGTTATCTACACTAGGCTGACCATTACGGCACTACATATACTGTAAATAGTATAAGCTCTACGGTGGTGGTGGACAATACCATTTCCTAGAACTGTCCAAGGGAATGGCAAACTCGCCTTTATTGCGTTCCGCGTGACACTATCAATAAAGAAATTCCTTCGCCTGATCTTACTTTTTATAGCACTCCACTTAATGTAACTAAACAAAATAAAATAAGTTGATACTTATACATCATTAAAATACAAAAAGAAATTCCGTAAACCTTACACTACAAACAAACCAACTGTTAAACCGACGCCGAGTGATTAATAACTATAACCGTAACTTTAAACCAAGCACCAGTTAATTAATAAGAAAACAACATAAAGTTAGACCTTGAGCAAAAGTTAAATTTAACCCGTGATTGCTATATAATTGGCTTACGAGTGTTTGCGTGCGTGTGAGATTGTCTCTGTCTGTGTGTGTGTGTGTGCACCATATGGCGCGGTCGGTGGCGTGCACTCGCTGCAGCTTATTGGGTCAAGTTCGATTCTGTAGCGTGGAACTGTACCGGCGCGGTGAGTGGTCATGCTGCTGCTCCCAAATGGTTACACGCGATTTACTGCCGATCGTTTATTTTTATTGCATGCACTGTAAGTACGCATTATTTATGACACGATGGCTTGGAACTCAAACGGACTATCGAGATGGGTCTTAGATTCGATCTTAACGATTTTTAAATTGATTTGTGTACTTTTCCGTAATGTTGATATCCGTGATATATTGTAGTGTACCAAATACATACCTTTGTATGTATTTGGTACACTACAATATATCACCTACTAGATTATAGCGTTACAGCCTACAAGTTATGAATAATTTAACTTGACACAGAAGGTTAGCCAGGGAATAATTATAGATCTAAAAACGGTTTAGCGTTCTTATAATAAAATTACTTTATTTATAAAGTTCATGAATTTAATACACACACAAAAAAATACCAAAACAGAAAGAATAACAATTATTTCTTAGAATACGCCTGTAAGAGAACGCGAAACCCAAAATATAATCTCTCGACTTGTCCTAGAATTGCCCTTTAATATTTAACGCGGTGAGTTTACTAAGAACGCTTAAATATTTACTGATTCTAATGAACCTGTCAAGTGCTGTCTACTTAGTAATTTTATGTGAGTTACAGTGCTTATGTAAGTTATACTACCTACATAAGTTTTCTTCGAAAGGGTAAGTCGAGGCTCCGTAAACACGCTCACGAATCACCAAGTTTTTTTCTGTCCCATGAACCTAATAGGATGCAAGCCTATCGATACCGAACAAAATTCCAATCCCAAGCTCAGATCCATATTTTCTAACCGAAAACCGATGGATACTGGATGGTGCTTATCTGACACAAAATAATTGCTTTAATTATTTTCTTAATTTTAGGCAAAATTGTATGGTCAGCCTCAAAAAATCTTAAGCTTACAGCAAGTCCAGGCGAAGTGGCTGACGTCTCACGCCACGTCGGCCTTTCATTTTCGACGCAACCGCAAGCGGACATTGCTCTACGTTGCTAATTGGTAGCGAATGATTGTATTGTTGATGCCGCTCTACAACCGCCGGCTTACCAAACTCATTTACTACGTTGTTATGGTCTGATGAACATCTCAATTCCCACATATCGCATAAATGCGTTCAACCAAGTCGACATTTTATGCCTATTTTTTTTTAGTACAGTAGAAGTATGAACTCGATCTAACTTTCACTAATGTGTCGATCGCCAAATTTGTCCTGATCTAAGTATGGTAATATGATTGTGTGACATTATATATGTATATATATATCCTCTACCATAGTGACGACTTCGTAGGTGTCACATACCTTCTTTTCTACAAAGTATTAGTAATACCTATGTCGGAATCAAACCATTTGTCGACAGTACATCCCACTCTCACTCGGTTACCACTCTCTAATTCCCACCGCGGCCAGTTGATGAGAATTTCTGTAAGTAATTTTCCGTCTATTGAGCGCGAAATGAATGCTCGCTGCCGACAGCTGAATGGACGTCGATTGGAAACCAATGGATCTGGGTAAGTGGGTTATTAACACACTAGCTCAGCCCGTGACACCCCCCCCCCCTCCTGCCCCTAAGCCCACCAGGAAAATAATTTGCACCATGTTCCCTTCGCCAGAAAATTACTACCCTATTAATTGTTTTCGTTTCCGCCTGATGCAATATTCTTTCAAAGAAAATAAATTAGTTTAATTATTATGGTTCGCTTAAATGAACTTTATTGTCTAATGTTACTTTAACTGTAATTGTTTATATTGACTATAACGTTTAAAGTTCTTCAAAAATGAATGTAGAGGCAAAATAACGGTTAGAATCAAGAATTTTTTACTGACCTTTTAGGAAAGCAAAGGGAAGTGATGCAGGGTTATGGGCTTGAAGCAATCGTAGTTACCTTATACAGCAATGCACGACTACTTCGATACTCGGCCGTGAATACTACGTGTTAACTGTAAAGAAATACCATACCGGAAGTCGATATCACTGGCTTTAAAAGAGACGTTCGAAGAGCATGGTCACTGTCTCTCACGTGTACGTGGCTTTTGTCGCAGACTTGTCGATTTTCTTTCTAATGTGTCATATAACGCCATATAATTATGTATTTCATAGCTTCCTTCTGTAAGATTGCAGTATCGCCAATTAAATCCATATTAAATCAGACATTCGACAAACACTAATATTTATGGCGCGTCTCTGACAACAATTGTTCCGATTGAAACATATTCCATGTGCCATCGTTACCCAACTGATGATTCACGACTAGAAACTGAATGAGTATTGTTACGCGTGCTTGTTGCGAAAATGTGGTATTAGTAGCGGCGGTACGTGATCGACCTTGACCCGGCGCGTGACGTCACCGACACGTCACGGCTGAAGGACGCCGCCCCCCGCGCCACGCACCGCCCGCCCCGCGGCCGCGACCTCGTCCTTGCTTTGGCACGCGCCTCCTCGCATCAATGGGCGCCAGTGTCACCTCACACAGACGCAACATAATGCTACAGTAGTTATTACGTAGGTCTATCGCCCGTTTAGGAAGGTGTCACTACTTTGTCTATTCCAACTGCCAAGCTATTGTTAAGCATATTATTATGTGCAAGTACTGGTAAGTTCCTACTTCATGGATAAAGTAGGCAGTATATTAACAAATCCCCGCACAAATCTTCCAATCCCTATTTCGCCATAAATGTCAGCTGTCTACACAATATTCCGCTGGCAATGTGCAGTACGCAGTAGTTATCACATTTCATTAGGTGACCTACCAAGTACTCCTCCAGCCTTCTACAAAAACTAGTGGTACAATAACTAACAAAAAATGTTCCTCGCTTGTTGCTAACTCACCGATAAATCCGTGATTAGTTCCACTTGAAAGCTTAAAATTAATTAGTTAATTTATAACTGTAAAGTTCACAAACGCAGTTAACTACGTGGACTCACAACTTTGTCGTTAAGCAACAAGGCGAAGCGAAACAGTATCGCACAAAAATCGATGTTTATTTTATAGACCTGTATGATGAGATAAATCTGTCGCCAAATAGTAGTGTGCAGGGACATTTATATTCAGGTATAGACGTGACGTTGAAGCGGCGATAGCCTAGTTGGGTGTGGAACGGACTGCCGAGACGAATGTCCGCAGGTTCAAAACCCAAGGGCACACACCTCTGACTTTTCTAAAAAATCATGTGTGTATTCTTTGTGAATTTATCGTTCGCTTTAACGGTGAAGGAAAACATCGTGAGGAAACCTTGCACATCTGAGAAGTTCTCTATAGAAATTCCGATGTGTGAAGTCTACCAATCCGCACTAGGCCAGCGTGGTGGACTAAGGCCTAATCCCTCTCAGTAGTAGAGGAGGCCCGTGCTCAGCAGTGGGCAAGTATATGATACAGGGCTGATATTATTATTATTATTATAGACGTTGTAGCCAGTCTTTCTAAAAGCCATTGCAAGACTCACATCCAATGTCTCAAAGTGACGATCCAGGTACTGCAGTATCATGATATTTCATGAAATAGTATGTGTTAGAAGCTGCTAACCCTCAGGATTTATGAACAACTGTAGCCCTTACTGTCAGTTGAGCACACTAACCGATGTTTTTTATGTATAAAAAATTAATTTTATCTACGTTCGAACAAATGGCCAAAAATGCAAACGAATCGGAATGGATTTTGTTAAAAGCTTCTACCTGTCAACAGTATAAGATAATTATTTTCACATCGCATAAACCGGCTTTAAAACTAGGTAAATTTATTTATAAAGCCTCTCGTACCTTTACATAAAATGATAAAGATATTTGAGGAGTCGTAATTTTTATCGCTCCCACAAATCATAATTGTGTTGTAAAGCAATGTAAGAGCAATGAAAGCTTCATCGTTCGACAGTAAGTGATGTTTTACAGACGATTAATTTGTCGGTAGTGTAGCGCGCAGCGGCGCACGTCGACGAACCCTTCGGGAGCAGTGACTCGCAGCGACGTCACTGCATCCGCGCCCGCTGGTCGCAGCCTCGTGCACTAGGGTTGATAAATTGATTTTTTTCTTTTCCGAGCGTTGAGCCCTGACGACATTCTATTTGTTTAAAAGTAAAATTGGTAAGAGACATGTGGAATGATTCTGTAATTATTTTAATAAAATATACAGAGATTTTAAAGATATTTAACAACTCAGATATTTAACGATAAAAAATATTTTGGGTGTGCATTTGACTATTTATATAAAAAGGTAAATTGTTTCCGGTGGCAGGTAGTCGATTTTATATTGTTTTCTACGCACTCAGAGTCATTCTTTGGAAAATTGCGACTGTATATTATGTACTTACTTCATGTGTTTAATTTCATCACACATGTATGTTATACTATTTATATAGATGACGTAATTGTTATTATTGAGGATGTAAACATTTTTTATACTTACATAAAAAAGATATAAAAAATATATATATATTCACAAGATTTGACGATTGGCTGACGATATAACATGTTGTTTTATGACTACAAGCTTTCATTGAATAAATAAATATATAGATGGTATAATTTCCATGCTAATAAAATGTATAGTCCGTTGTTAATAAACTACATATTCTTGGCAACCCTACAAGTGATTTGCATGGATCTCACTTCCCCGGCCGAGGGCGCGAGGCGGTGGGGGAGAGGACGCGACGCTGCGATTAAAACCCCGGAGCCGGATGAAGGCCTTCCTGGATCATACGCGCCAAATAAAGGTCTTCTAATGGGATAAAATGTGTGTTTACTCATCGATCGGCAGCATTATGGGTGTTAAGCAACCTTCAATGTGTTCTGCGCTTTGCTCTTTGCAGCTTCTTTTGGTAAGGAACAAGTAACGCCTTATGTTTACAATTATTATTATTGGCTGACAATTATAATTTTAAACAATGATGTCGAGATTTGCAACATTTTTTTTTTTCTTTTGACTTCTCTTTTAAAAGAAATCAATAAGCTTTTGCCATAGTTCTATCTATCTATTAATAGATCATTAAACATATTTTTATTTTTACACATAGTTTACCAAGCCTTACTACTCATTGGTTTTATTATCCGGCTGACTAACTATAAAATATAAAACCTATAAAAATTCATTAAACAAAACTATTAAAGCAAGTGGTGCAAATAGCAGACGATGTTAATCCTCCCCGGCTGGATCTAGGTCGACTATCGAAGCGCTAAGTTGTCCTAATTGCGATCGGTTTTCTGCAGCAATGGCAGCGCTCAGCAACCGAGGCGGAACACGGCAAAGCTCTTAGGGCGCAGGGCGCGGGCGGGGACGGGGAGCGAGAGGGGCGGGAGCGTCTCGCAGCAGATTCATTAGAGCCGCTCTGACCCCGTGACCTTGCCTCCGATTTGGTGCAGGGTCGACTCTCGGCTGGCGACACACGCAGCGCGTCGTTAGATTTATTGTTATAGCTTTTATCTCATAATTCCGAAATCTTATATTACGATATTAAAACTATGTAATTTACTGTTAGGTTTTTCGAAAGTAAATAAGCTGGTTATTTCTTATATGTATGTATGTACATATATTTATAATAATTGATATAAAATATTATCCGGGCGGCTTCAATGGCGTAGTTATATTACGTGGGCAGTACGACTTCGGTCTGAGGTTTCGGGTTCGAATCCCGGGTCGGTCAAAGTGATATTGGGTGTTTCTTCTCATTATTAGCCCAAAATCTAGAATCGATACCCGATATGGCGATAGGCTCGCCCTATCACATCGTGGGACGGAACACACTGTAAAAGTGGGTGGCCTAATTGCACCTCTGCCTACCCTTTCGAGGATAACGACGTGATACGTGTGTCCGATGTTGGAAAATGTCGAGTCTGACGTATTAATAGAGTTAGCTAAACGTTCAACTACAGTTATTCCTAGTGATACATTCTAGTTGATACATACGTGAGTTATTTATAAATACAGGAAGTACGCGCAGTTAAATACCGTGGACAATAATGTGGCTTAATAATATGCATAAACGACTTTGTACATTTAATCTATGATTATAATAAACGAGCTACACAATTTTATTGATGATCAGCGATCAGAATATATTACATGTTGGATGCGGTTGTCATTGTATAGCAACCGTTATTAATAGAATTATTTTTTTATACAAATGTTCATTACTTCCTGATAGAAGCCGCCTTGATCTTATTTGTAGGGTTTTTATGGGCTGCGGTCCTGAAGTTTTGTATTCAATTTTCTAGTCGTGCAATACTTGCTTTTTTATATCACGATTTTCCCGGGAGTGAATCTCGCAGAATGTCCCGTCCCATGATATGACAGACTCTAGGCCTCAAATTCTAGACTCCAGGCCGATAGAGCAGAATAATCCAATATCACTTTGCCCCACCCGGACTTGTAACCGGGACCTCAAAATGTTGTACCATGCACGTAATACAACTACGTCGCCAAGGCATTCCTAATTCCGAAATGAGATATTTTTTTACATATTATAAAATAAAAGTTTGTAACTCATTTCTGATACTTTTTTGTATAATTCTCATCCTATTAAAAATACAATATATTTTAGGGATCTTAGCTTCCTCATTTGTCCTAGTACTATAAAATAAAGTAATTACCCCGGGTGCACCACGACCCTAGCCTTACCCCCGCCCGGGCGATGCTGCTAGCGTCCCCAAAGACTGATCCTTAACTTCGGCTTAGCATCCGTGTACCCATGGCGAGGCCGCGGCCGTGCATCGGCACATAAACGGTTCATTAATAGACCCCGCTCCGGATTCCGATATGTCAACTTACAACTGCGATATTAGATATCCAACCGAGTACTTTTCATTGATAGCAAAAATATATCTGAAATACCACTTAAATATGCTATGTATATGAGTAATTAGGCGCTTTTTATAATAGGGCCAAAGAAAGAAATATTTCGCTAAAAGGATCCAACATTATGTAAAATAGGGAACACGTATACTAACAAACGTGTGTCACTTAATGATAAGTCATCACTACAGCTGCATGGATGTGTTGATAGTATTCACCGCCATCGCTACGGTTGTTAAAAGATTGTGTGGCACCCGCTGAGGATCACCACAGGAGACCTATTTTAGTTACGGCCCGTTGTATTACGGCAGTTATGCGTGGAATTAAGTCGTGACAAATTATTTGTACGTTGTTGGGAATGCGAAGGCCGAACTTGTTAATGAGATATCCATCCAATGGAAAGTTTTTATATTTGATTGTTTGGAAGCCAGTTCTGTGCAATTCTCTCCAACACAATTCTTATAAGCAATTATTGAATGATTTCTCCAAAGAAATTATAGTGCTATCCTATAATTGTTTGTTTGTTGTGTGTTTAAGGGGTGTAGCTTGTACACCTTTTTTTTTTTTTTTTTGTTTCGTGGAGAAAGTCCCTTATTACTACCGCCCAGCCTTCGTGGGGGGTGACTGAGCGGTTATGCTGGGGTAACCGTGCCTTACGGCCCGGCGTTGAGCCGCCCGGATTTGATGACGACCTTCGGACGACCGCCGGGCCGAGTCCCTAACCCTATGTACAGCTAACCTATGCACGGCCTACCAGCTAAAACTCCGCGGTGGCCCTCTTCGGCGCATTAGGGACGACTGCGGGCTTCTTCTGACGGAAGTGTCTAAGTCTTCGTCCACAGTCGCCCCTGCGCGGTGCCGCCTTGCGGCCCGTCTCCTATGGTGGGGGGGGGAGGCTCAAAAGCCCCCGCGCACCGAAGGACGCCCTCGGCGTCTACGGCAGCATGAGGCCAACTACACACTGCCGTCCATCCCGGAGGTCAACCGAAACATGTGCAAAAGTGCACAAAAATGCACTAGGGCGGACAGCCCCCTGCTGCCCGCCGACGACTCCCTTCGTGGCCCCTATTAGTCGCCTCTTACGACAGGCAGGGGATACCATGGTGGAATTCTCCAAACGCCCCCATTCCACAGGGCGGTGTAGCTTGTACACCTGCCTCTTGAACGGTAGCAATTGCCGCGTTCTTGTGTCACTAGTATATGCCACCGACATGTGAATTTAAACTTCATTTCTGGATGTTTGAACTCTTTACTCCACTAATACCGAGTATTGTTTATCAATATCAGTATTAAGTTGACATGGAGCAGTTTACATAGAAGTTATTTGGCTAAAAGTAGGAAATACTGTATTTTAAAGCAGGGAATCCCTAATCATTGATCCAAATTCTGAAATTTTAATTACTGTTCGTGCCAGAACTTCGGAGTGTATCGAAAAAGCGTAAGTGGACATCATAGAATAAAAAATTAAAGTTATAAGTTTCATTACTGAGGACATTCAATACCAGTGAATTATGGAAGAAATTAAATGAGAATATGACCAAGACTAACGTTATCAAACCAGGAAAAATTAGACAAAAAAATTAACATATCAATTAACGAGGCATAAGCGAGTAAAAACCAAGTATGTTTTAGTTATAAAATTGCACCTCGGTATAGTATCGTGAGGCAATTGGTATTCCAATAGAACAGTGTCATATAAGACGATGATTACAAACATCACATACAATAAACCTCACACGGCATTATGCCGTTTTGCATTTTTACACCCGCATAATAGCGATGAATATAGCTTGAAAACTTTTTATAATTAATTGTTATATACCTTCATGGCATAGAACTAGAGAAACTCTCTTGAAGTGTGCTATTGGCCTCATAACGAGTACATAATGGCGCATTCTTGAACGGCGGCGCGTAGGAACGTCGTCGCTGCCTCACGCCTTGCGTCGCAGCTGGTGGCACGTGACCCACTACTGCCTCTAATTGCTCGCACTAGTCGGATACTGGCTTGACGATTTAATCAGCTTTATATATTACGGTAATTGTTCCGGATAGACTAGCTTAGTCAAGATACAAAATACAGTGCTGGCAAACGCAACATGATATTCAATCTTTAAAGAGGTAAAAATAAAGGAGTAAATTTAATCGTCTTGCTTTTCAAGTTTAATACCATCCCATAATGTAACAAGGAGAAGCCTATTTTGTACAATATTATTATAGAGTCGCTAAAAATAACTAAATCTGAATGATTTGTGATCAAATTCAAAAACATATGGCCTGTATAATTTTGAAGGCCGTCGAATGCCGTGATGAGTACAAGTGTTATAATATGATGATAATAAGTACTCAGCATCTCTTACTCCAAAGAAATCAATGCATTACCATCTAATAAGGAAGGAACAACAATTATGGAGGTGTATTTCTTGTACTAGAAGCGTAGTAAACAGTGTAATCATGTCGGTTGAATTTCACAACAGTTACACATCAGTAGAATATCCCATTCGCGCTGTAGGGAATACAGTCTTCAGACCCAGATTAATCCGTCGAAGTTCTATATTACAGTATCTCTGTATGTTACAATTGTTTATAGTTTTCTCAGTGAAATCTACGATTTCGGCCTCTGTGCATTTGGTACGGTAGTGTAAACACAAGTTTGGTAACAATTTACTGTGTGAGCTATAAATGACTGGAAGATAATAACAGTAACATTCCGCGGCATATCCCGTACCAACTCCCCAGTATTTGGGCTTTTATGTAATACTGCGTAAACACCACATATTACACGCTTCATAGCAACAAGAAATTATTATGGGATATTTTAAAAGACCGAGTATCCCACCATCCTTCACTTGTGTCCATTCATTTTCTTTAAGGCTAACAGCGTGACCATGATTCGTGACCACAAAACTTGTGGTGACATACTTGCTCCTGTCCCGACTTATCCTCTTTTCTTACAGTTGCGTAAAACCAGCATACTGTTCAACATGTTTCTAGAAACATTTTGTTTAGAGCGGTAATCTCAACAAGTGCAGACGTATGTCCTATTGTCTAATGACAAAGGTCGAGTCCTGGTGTGGGTGCTGGTGTGCGGGGGCGGGGGGCGCGGGTGTAGCGAACGTCATGATTCCCTGTGACGTTTGCTTACATCAATACGTCACATGAATTTGATTACACTGCGATTACAGTTAGATTACACATGACTGGTCTAGTGCCCTCAAACTTAGGGTCTTCTAATATTATGTTATAATCTAACAAAAGAGAAATAGTCACCTGATAAATAATCATTAATCAATAAGTACAATTGCAGAATTTGAGGACTAAATGAGGAGGAGGACTGATTTGAGGAGAGACTAAATTTTTTTAAGGTTTGGAGTAAGGTATTTACCGTCAAACCCAAAGTCGGTACTGATCATCCACCACCAAGATATCTATAACCCAACATTATTTACTCGGACACTCCAACATATAATATTTCTATTAGTAGCATTTAAATTTAATAAGCGAACATAAATCACAAATAATTGGCGAGCTTATTTTTACAGACAACTTTTACGTCAAAGAAATCCCAAGTCCCACGTATCTCCCCGCAGTAAGTACGCGCAGTTCGGACTAATCTGCACGCTATCTACACGTGTCTGGTATAATCGCCACTCGAGAAGCTTATTTATTGGCCCAAATTAACGAAGCAATGTGGCTCAATAAATCTTGCCGTGTTTACTCGAAGTGCGAGCGGTGCCGGTAATGCGGTTAGTGGGTAGGTGCATGTGTTGTGTGTAGCGTCTGATGTGTCCGGCCCACGATGAAATTACCGCGTTCATAACAGCTAGAAAGTAGCCACGGTGCGGGGCACCATATGTATAACATTCTTTATAATTACTGTTGCCTGCCTGTTATCTTACTTGCCATTAAAAAAATGTGTTAAAAACTTGCTCACCTAAATTAATTTAGTTATTTTAACTGTCATTGAACTTTGGGTATTATTGTGGTATGATCTGCATTATCCAAATACTTTATGTATATATGTTGCAAATTAAACACATTGTAAGTAGTTTTATCGCCAGTTTGAACGAACCGGCTCGATCGCACCGGTATCACTGTGAGATGTGAGATCGATAGAGCCTAGAGGTGCACATTATACTTGCATACCGGCAACGTTCCTTCAGTATATTTGATGTTCGTAGTATTGTGTTCTTTAGCTACGCTAAAATTAAAACTAATTTCTTGTGGCAAATTAAGGTAAGAAATGAGCCATGCACTCCATGAAGTTTACAAATTAGCCAAAACCTGAATGCCCTAGACTTCAGTACAATTCACTTTAAAGCTGTATAAAACATTCTTTAACTGGCGAAATACAAAATGGCTTATAAATTTACTGCTAGCTAAACAACGAACAATTAACGTCACGTCAGCACTTTATTAATATCACAAATTTTAATTTTACTTTAAAATGGAAAATCAACCTGAATTGAGTTAGAATTACATTTAAATCTATGCAAACACGGCATGGAACGGGAGATTCATTTAAAAGAATATTAATTAACTTAGTAGCTTGTAGCTAAAACGGTACACTGTTATGTTCTTCAATAGAAATCATATTTTTTAATGTATTATTGATTTCGTCATTTATTGTTTTTGAATGAAAATGTCTAGAAAAAAACACCGGGTATCTAAAAATAATAGCCATATTGTAGTAAGAGAAATGTGGACGAACCAGATAGAATTAAAATTTACAGATTGTGTAATTTTGCAGTGTACACTGTTGTTTGGCAAGCAAATGACTGACCACGTGCTAATCTGATCGTATTGATTGTTCTATGAATGAGAGAATATAAAGTTACCACGTGGCTATATTTCTTATCGAGTACCCGCGTGATACGACTCAAGAAAGGAATCATACCGATTGCGATTCAATCGCCCGTGACAAATGATCCGCCGCGTACTCGCAGACAGATATTATAAACAACTTGACTGCAGAATATTTGTTGCAGCGGTGTGGGGACCGACACGGCGGCGGTAGCGGCGCAATCAATTAATCGATCTCTAGCATTTTTAGTTTTGATTCGCTGAACAATACAAAGGGTTCTCGATTTTTAAATGTTTTTTTAGGTTTCTTTGGAAAGATTTCAATCGACTTATTTCTATCCATATATCGATCTTAAACGTAATGGGAGTTTACTTTGTTCTAGCATAATATTTGGACTGTGCTAATAGCACGTAAACACCGTAAGTAGTGGAAACGGCCCGTGCAAGGCGGCGGGGCCGGCGCGCGGCGCGCACTCACAGTGCATTACGGAATGTTTAACTATTACCCGGATCAAACGGCGCGGCGGCACGCAGACGCCATTTTTATAGCCGAAGGTAAAAGAATCAGTGCTAAGTGAGCTTTGTTCATGAACACTCGCAATATTGAAAGAACGATGAGTACGAATAGGAGGAGACTATATCTTGGATTTTACTAAACATGTAAAACCGCAGTAAGTATACTAATTTACGTTAATTTCTGTGTACTAAGATGCCGGTCAAGCCGACTTTTTAATGTCTGTAAACAGTGCGGCCCTACCGGCTTCCACTGACTCGTATTTACATGTTGTGATCGCCTCCATCACGCCGCGAGCCGACGCGGGCGCCGACACACTCCAGACCGGCCGCACGTCACTTCAATTATCCAGCGGCATGCACATTATGCACTGCACAGACTAGGCGCGGGTTAGCTCACAGGCCGCCGAATCGCGTGTTTATTCCAATTAAACAGACTTCATTCTGAATCTTATGGCACTTCGCGCGGTTTAGTGGCAGCGTTCTAGGTCGGCAATATAATAAAAGATCTTGATAAACATTATAGAACTCGGCAATCGCCAAAATTATACCGGCAAATCGAAGAAACTCAAGAATATGAACTTAAATGCAATTCTAAATCGTTTTAGCTGATAGCGCGTGGCTATTAAGCGCCTAAATATCGTCTTCAGGCCATTTCAATTAAATTTTACTATGGAAAATACAGGAGTGTCAGTCTACGTCTGCGCAGACTTTCCATTTGTTAACTCTTTTTCACAGGATTTTGATAATAAATGACGTGATAACAAACGGGTCTTGCCTGTTGCACCCGCCTCCGCTGGTTCGCTCGCGCTCGCCCCCGCTCGCGCCTCCGCCCGTGCCTTGCATCCGTGTCTCCCACGCACTCGCACACATCACGCGATCGCACGTCGATGGAGACTAAATGGCTGAACTATCGGGCTGTTTACATTCCGCGAAACCATATGGAAAGCTTCATAACTGCTGCACTTATAGCGTCATAACTCACGCCTCGTGCCGCAGCCGCTGCGTTGCGTTTTATTACAATCCCGATGTATTCAACGTCTGGAGGTTAAACGCGCTGGTGAAGGTGTATCCGATGGAGTATTGACCACTAATAGTCCTACGAGAGAGGTGCGACTCGGACTCAGTAACGTCAAACCGGTGTTCGCAGCTCGCATCAACAGAATCGAGAGACAAAACGTTTAGTCCTCTATCAAGTACAGGGCAAATTTTCCGCTAGAAGACAATAAAACATCGGTAATAAAAATCAACATTAACATTTTATTTGCCTTTTTTCTAGTGAGTGATCTAAAGCTATCAGACAGGAAATGGAGAAAAGCGAACAAGCTCTCAGTTCGAACTCCTCATTCGAAATTGTTGCGTGTGATTCAGACCTAGGACATCGCTCAAACAAATTTGGCTTAGCTTCTACCATTTTATGAAATGAAAATAACTTACCTACAGTAAGCTAAGTAAGATAAACTTCTTACTCCCATCCTATTCGATTACATAAGTTTACGTATATTTTATGATGTCAAAATTATGTAACCCATGCACATTTCCAGTGACAGTAATGGAACAATGTCGCCGTCGGCGGTGACGGGCCGTATCTCAACGCCCTAATAAAAGTCAGTGATTCGGCCCATTATCCTACGGCACACAAATAAGGTTGGCTTTATCCCAAACAAATTCCGTCTCGTTCGCAGCCTACAGCAGTCCGTTGTAAATCACGCATTTTGTCACTAAACTTTATTGTCTAGAGCTTTGTGAATGTAGGACAAGGATTTATATGTATCAGACTGGTAATGTTAAACCATATATTTTTTATAAGTACTTGAATTCGTCTGGTTGCGTCGCAGCGCTTTCCACCAAATCCATGCACGCTTCTGCGTTCCATATTGCCAGTTTTCCTAGCTCAGACATCTCTTTGTGTGGATGTTTAAGAACGATTTGATTGCTTTTATTAACTTGGGGTTAACGTCATGCCACTTAAATGTAAAAATGAAGCCTTTCTAAGACTACCTAAAACGACTGATTCGCTGTATCACATATTGGAGTAGGGTGGGTGGGTATATAGAGCTAGTTACATGTTTAATCAGAGAACCGAGACACAATATCACGGCCATAATGTAATTGTTATTATAATAACGCCCAGACACATAAATATTATCTTACCTAAAAATCATACCCCTCAGATCGGCCACCCCTCAGACATATTTCAAAGTAAATTGATCGCGAACAAATCCAGCATTGATGAATAGCTCTCGCAGCGTTAATGCTGTGATGTACCAGTCACCAGAGCCGCTGGAGTGTGTGGTGTGCTCTCAACCCGCGCGATGTGAGGGGCGCGCCAGTACTCTGTAGCTCGACTGCTTGCACTGGCGAGTGGATGCAGACCGGCCGCGAACGATGTGTAGCTGTGTACACACTAATAAATTATTTGTATGCATTGCTTTTGACCTATGAAAAAACGTATCTAACAGGCTCTGAACAGCGACTTGATCATATTTACATTTGTTTGTATAAAACTTAGCCATTAAACATGTTTTTATTGGTAAACGATGAATCAAGAAATCTGATTATAGAAACATCAACAGAATGCGAATTACACCAGGAATTGCAAAAGCCACAGCCATTGCACAATTTATTGATGTTGTTTGTGTCAATAAATTGTGCAATCACGGTTCATATTTCTGCCGATCAGTAATAATCAGAAGTGTTTGCAAATTCGACGTTCTACAACATACACGAATTATATTAAAACAAGCTTTTGCTCGCGGCTTCTCCCGCGTGGGTATGTTTTTCCGGAATTAAAAACCCGCTAAATATTATACCGGGCTAAAAGTAACCTTTATCCTCCCCAGTATCTCCCACTAACTCCATGCCAAATTTTATCAAAATCTGATGGGTAGATTTTCAATATATCTCGTTTAGACAAACAAACAGATGCGGAGACTTTGTTTTATAATATGTAAGGATATCAACACTAACTTAGTATTTGCTACATTTTTATATAATTTTGAAACGTTTGCACTGTCCGTAGACCGAAAAAGTATAAACTAAATCTTCAGTACGTGATAATAACAAAATGTTAAAATAATTCATTAAGCATTCCAAACAAATTCCAAATTGACCGCGCGGTGCTAAATACATTGACGAGTGACGAGGTTACACGCGTGTGTCACTCACGGAATTATGCAGTGTAACAGTAAAATAGTTAACATTCAGCGAGTGGCGGCCGCGGCCCGCGAGCCGCACCAAATGTAACAGAGTCGCGCCGGTGAGCCACTCGCCCGCCGGCCATGATTAACGACCAACCTCCGTCACATGCTGCTGATTTACATTCGTGTTGATGGACAATGACAGACGAAAACGGGAAGTTGTCGTCAGATTTTATGACTAACCTGTTCCACTGAGGATGTGCTATATCGCTTGGTTACGGATGTGGGTCAAACCCGTTTACCTTAATTCCAATGCACACATAGCCAAGCTATAAGAGCAAGAATCTTAGTAGTCGTTTTGAGGGTACATCTACAGGGTAAATTAACATCGTAGGACATCTCTATTCTGTGAAAAAAAAGCAATAGATTTTTAATAGCCTCGCAGGTAAATATAACCAGTATTAGCATTTACATCTATCGGTCAGTAGTAAAGGCACAGTATCAATAAATATTACTCGAGTACACTAGTGTTATGTCCGACATTCGATCACATCAAGAGTTAGACGCACATCCACGCCCGCGTCTGTCGTCGTGTTGACAACACTCGTGGCGCGGGCGTCGATGACGCCAGTGCTTCGACAGTCGTAGTTTTACACGCGGAGTGCTAATTAAACAAACATTCGACACACAGCAATATTCTTGTCACCGTCACTGACGTGCGTCTTCACGTTTGACGTTAGCATTCTAACGGGGTCTTTACAGTCCACAGATAGAGTCTGGTTAATGTTAGTGGCGTTATAATTTCTTGAGCAGACTTGTGTGAGATATGCGAGACGCGATCAAGGAAGTAGTCAACAGAAACATTATGTTAATACATGGCTATTAATAACGCTGTTAGCATCAGGGATCATCTATTACCTTCTGAGATGTAGGATACTTATTTCTTAATATTTCACGCACTTATACTCTTTTTACCAAACGATTTGTATGGAAATACAGTAGATAACTATCGTCTTAAGGAACAGTAAGCTGATTGTGCTATTGTCTCGGGGAGATCAATACTCGTGCGCGGTGGATGAAGGTGCACGGGTCAGGACGCCGGGCCACTGCTTTGTCTACTACAATATGCGGAGAGTGTGTCAGGAACAGTGACTCGCACATACCATGATCAATAACTAACCATCATTATGTCGCTCTTTAACATACAAAGTGAACCTTTTGCAAAACCTACTGCTGTTGGTCTGTCCAAATTGAAACGGCTCTAATATTTGAACAGAATTAGGTAAAAAACTGTAAGAAGCACCTCCAAAAAAATCCTTCCCTATCCACCCTACTTTATTCAATATTTGTGTATAACGTGTTGTTGTCCATTACAGAACTCTAAGTCACCGCCGCATTCAAGGCATCGAGATGCATTGAAAGCAAATCGAAAGTTTAGATCCGGCCTCCACATAATAAAGTAAATTGTTAAACACAATTAGAAAGCTCAAATTAAATGATTGTGAGCGTTCCAAAGCGAAAGTCCCCAGAGTCCGTGTTATCCTCCTGTGATCTTACCGATACTTTCAATAGCACTTTCACTGTTCAGTGCTCGCCTCCCGACACACTTGTCTATATTTATATTATAAGAGAAATTATAGAACCTCTTGTATGATTATAAAGACGTTTGCTGTTTCGTGCTAAACAATCCGCGTAGGAAGAGGATGAATAAAAATGGAACTTAAAGTGAGTGAAAAGGAAGGAACAATAGGTCAGTCGCCAAAGGACTAAACCGAAATGTTATTCAAAATACATCAACAGTCTTCTTTGGTACGTGAATGGAACCCGTGCATAAACTAATCCTTTTAAAACCCGAATTTATGATAGCAATTTCTTGTGTAGATAATTTGGCTTAACTATAGCTTATATCTAGGAAGACTAAGTTTTATAGACTGATACAGATTGTAGTTAGTGCTAATAAAGTTGTAGTGAGATGCGAGTTCACCCGCGAAGCACCGCGAGACAGCGGCGCGGCTCAGCGGTAGCACGGGCGGGTCGACGACACGGAACAATACACGCCGCCGACCGCAATACCAACAACACCAACACTAACTCCACGCACCACGCGGGCTCACCAGCGGAATATTCTGCATAGCGCTTCACAGCAACAGGCCAGTTTCAGTACGATATATGTGGAAAATTAAGCTTTTGCTATAACATCTAATACCCGTAACATTGATAGAAACTTCAAATAAAATCTATCTAACATAAGTTTATCCATGCTCTGTTACTAAACTTTAACATTTGCAGATATCAGAACAAGCCTCGAAATCATCAGTCACTTCACGTGCTCACTTAAAAATATAATCATGGAACTACATGCCCTCGCAAATGTAGCTAATGAAAGGGTGCCAACCCTTTGTGAAGTTCGCAGTCAAGGTCGAGGGCGGCACGACGCGCGGGAGCGAGGGCGCGGCGAGCGCGGCGGCCGGCCCGGGTGTTCACAGGTCGACGGGCGCACACAATGCGCACCACCCGCCGATATGGTTCCTTCCCTGTTATTACCGACCCATTCAGTGGAGGAGCCGCTTCTAAATATCCATTATGATACGTTTGGCAAAGAGACGCCCGAAAGCACTAACATTCGTCAGTATGTACACTACTACAGTACAACAACTTTTATGGAATAATTAATAACATTTAGATAAGTGAGTTTGTCAGTAATCATAACCATCATCAGTTGTCTATTGAAATTGAAACTGGTAATCTTCTTCTATACTTATAATAAATCTGTAGAGAGGTCAATTCTGTACATGAAATATATTTCCAAAATAACTATCAGGGGGTGATTAGGGATCGATACTGATGCCAAAAATGCAATTAGTAAAATTTTTGTCTGTCTGTCTGTATAACCGTTATAGAAACAAAAACTACTCGACGGATTTTAACGAAACTTGGTACAATTATTTGTCATACTCCTGTGCTGGTTATAGTATACTTTTCATCACGCTACAATTAATAGGAGCAGAGCAGTGAAGGGAAATGTTGGGAAAACGGGAGAAGTTACTCCATTTTTTAAGCTTCCGTCGCGTGTGCAACCTTAATGGTTAAAGCTACATAGAAATCGTGTATGACGGAAATGTTCTCCTTAAAATTATGTAAAAAATATCCCACGACAGCATATGTCTATCTTTTATGGTTGACTCACAATAACACGTGTAACTCCCGATAGCTTAGCAGTTCGAAGCTTTCTCATTATATTTGTCTACTCTTAGGTAAGTACCTAAGCTAACTATTCTGTTTATAAAAGTGGATAGTTATTATTATATTAATGACTAACTTCCGCCCGCAGCTTCGCCCGCGTGGATTTCGGACTTGAAGCTGCAATTTTCACTTATAATAAATAGGGTGATTGAGTGACTAGTGTAGTTGGTGCGCGTGAGCATTCGTGAAGTGCGAACACCCACTGTTTCGCCTGATCCAATAATCTAATAACATTTAAATAGCCTAACATCCCAATGTTATATCTCTTTACTGTTCTGTGTCGTAGCGTGTCAGTATTCAGTCCCTGTACGGACCCCGCCCCCGCTCCCGCGCCTCTAACCAGCTCCTCTATTATTGAGGAGTAATCTGGCGCGAGCACAGTTTGATCCCGCCGTATAAACTAGCTCATGTGTAGCGAGAGACATGCATTAATTGTGTCGCTGTCAGAACGCTTTGAGATGTTCCCGCCTCCGCGCTTTAGAGGTATTTACTCGCGAATGTAGTGCACGTTCTAATTTGGTCTAATGACGCGTATCTACTTCGACTGTAAGTTGTAATTGATAAAGTTGATTTAGTAGGTTTCTCGTAGGCAATCGTTTTGCATAGATACCACCGCATATGTTGTAGTGTCATCAAATACTTGTAATTCAAAAGAGTCGGTAGTATTCTTACTGTTTAAACGTAGATGAAGGGTTAAGAATCAGACAAGCGCAGATGTTTAGGTCATCAAACAATGTCAATATTAATAATAAATAAATGTTACTCCAACCTGCTAATATGCCGAGACACTATACGCCCCCATTGCGCTCGTCCGGATTCCAGTGCATCGGCTGGCCCTCTGCTCGCACCTGACCGCACGCTAGCCTACATTGCACCGCGAGCTGCGAGCACCACACTAACCTGTCGCAATGAAACACTTCCGCGTCACGTTTCAGACCCGCGGCTGTAAGGGATCGGTTACTTGCGGCCTGACAAACACACTGTGCCTTACACAAGTGGCGCTCACACTTGGAGATAACTTTTTATAGTAAACAGTCCAGAGAACTAATACATTCGTCTATTTTTTGTAACAGGCCCAATATCAGTGTCTGTACGCTGAGCAAATAATTAATCTTACGGAAAGTTACACAAAATTTCATCAATTGCAGTAGAAGCGATTTATTCAATTACGTCATAATACGTATTGTTATGAAGAATGCGCCAAACGAAAATAAAATAAAACAGCATCGACAGTGCCGCTGTATTGTGTTGCACCCGGGCCGCGTCGAGCTGCCGCGCGCGTCCCCTTGTGCCGCGCTGGGGAATGTACGCGCGTAGGTAGCATTGTTCCCGATTACGAATGGAAGCCATATTGTTATCCATATAAAAATAAATAGAAAAGTAAAAATTATATAAAACATAAGTGATCTCAAATGCCCTAGAATTTTACTCTGTCTTTAAAACTGATCCTGGAACAAATATTTGCGGAAGCCAAAACAGTGGTGAAAGATGAGATATTCCGAAGGAGAAGCTGACACAAAATGTACTGATATTAAGTAACCTAGCACCGCGTGTCGGGCGGTATAACAGGAAGAGATAAATTAATGCAGATGAAGTTATGAGCGACGTACAAATATTTGTTTCGAGCCGGCGTCGAACCCGCGGCCTTTCGTTGCAGCTAATTTACAGCACACGGACAACAAAAGTCAACACAAAAAGTAACTACAAATTGGTATACTATAAAATGTCGTTTTTTTCATGCAATCAGGTAAAAAGTACTTCAATCCGTGTAGTTTCCTTTTTAAATGTCACTGAACTACCTTAGAGAAGCATCATTAAAGGCTCCAATACCATTTAGGAACACTTAGTGTACACTTCCTCTTGACATTTAGTTCTCTTTATCCTTATTGGGTGGCTCTTTTAACTGTAATGTTCTAGACTCACCATAAACTACGCCGAAAGTGTTTCTCACCGCCCACAACTGTCTCAGTGGCGTAGTTGTAATGCGAGAGCGACATGAGCATGAGTACCGTGCCAAGGTCCTAAGTTCGAATCCCGGGTCGGGCATACAAATAATGTTGAGTGTTTTTTTTTTCATTTTAAAAATTATTTAATCGCAGCTCGAAGTCAGGAAATTGTCGGTGTGATACCGCCATGCCTCGAAAAGCTATTAGTCCTGCGTCTGTTCCCTCTCCGATCATGACATTACCGTCTCACCGGACTATGCGAGTGAAGGAGCAGAGAGTGCAAATGCGTATTGCGTACTCACTTGTGCTTTATAATACCTGCTGCGAACGTCACTAATCTCGTTTGAGATTGGCCGTCGTGGATGAAATTCGACGAGGAGGGATTCATTAATCGTACGCGGAAGTACATGTTGTTGCCAGTTTTTTTATGTGCTTCGATCGGTTTGCTCTATCAAGGGTGCATAAGTTCTACACAATAAACTCATGTATACAGAATTAGACTTGATTTAGATTACGACATACGATATTGACGCCGGCCTAAAACATACAATAATTCATTACATGTTCTTTAAAGACAAAGCATCCACAATAGTTGTGATGTTCATGGGTGTTGATAACTTATTATCAATTACCTCACAATTGTTCGTGGCTGATGTTCTGTTACAAAAATTATAACTCGGTGCGAAGGTAATTTGTGTGCATCATCAACCCCTATCAATTACAACGTAATGGAATCAAGTGACAAGCCCTACGCGTTCCCGCGGGAGGGTTAGTTGGCACCCCTCGGCGGCGCGGCTGTTCTATCACCCGCGCTCGTGCGAAGTGTTTAATATGGCCTCACAATGGCCGCGTTAATACTAAACTACAAGCGGCGCAGGAACGGACTCCGCGCGAGATATAAACACACAATGTGCACCAATTGACAAATCGGCAAAGTTATAGGACTGAATCTTATTGTAATAACATCAGGGCATTATGTTTGTTTATTTAATATTCACAATATTTCTCTGGATATGAAAACGTACTTAGAGATTTAACTGTTATGGACGAACTTAAATTTAAATTTGAATCGTGGAGCAGACAACTATTTGTACTAACATATAATACATTATACATGAGACAACTGCAAAATTATAAGTTCTGTTCACAAAATATGTTGTATTAATATTATTACTTTTGAAATCCAAAAAAAAAAAGAAAAGTAGTATTTTTGGAATATTTATGCAAATTGGCCTGAGATTATACAAATAGATCATTAGTCTATTATAAGATTAATTGTGCATCTAACATAAATAGAGCACGCCTTGGACTTGTATAAACCACCTTATACATTCATCCTCTTATAAATTATCAGCGTATTACAAAACCAAATACCTGAAAAATATAACTTACATTTACGACACGACGAGATACAGCGCCAGCTCCCTACAAAGGCTCAAAGGGCACGATTTACTAATAAAAAATAAACAATAATATTATACAGCTTTAATACAAAGGTGCGACCGGCGAGCGGCGCTAACGTTATGTTAAAGTAACAAAGTGCGAGTACGTGCCCGGGCATTCAAATCTCCGCCGAGCGCTCAGTGTCAACAGAGTGCGCCGCGCGAGGGCGAGGGTCGCGTCACCTCCGTCATTTCGGTAGTATTTACATGCAGATGCGCTCGCGACTGCTGTTTGTCAGTCGCCGCCCGCTGGAAGTTGACCACGCGCCCTCGCATTTGTATGACGTTTGTTAATCGCAGCCACAGACTGGTCACTGCCTCTTGCGAGATTGTCTCGTTCTCACACTAGCCACCGTTGCTACCTTAAGCCGAGATCTACAATGGAAGGCAATTTTATGACTCTAAACAATAAAGCTCAGGGATCCGTTGGGAATGTTAACATCTCTATCTCATAAATCGCCCACTACCATCGCCTCAAGTCCACTGCAGAATAACCTTCTGATAATACAAAACCTGAAGCTAGTTGGCTTTTTTGAAAACAGCGGTCTTTCGGGTGAGCACTTTAAGCTCTCGCATAACCCTTTCAATTAATAGAACTTTGGCTCAGAGCGGTCACTGAGAGAGGATAGAGACATTAATGACATGATATTGTTGAAAAACTAATCCTATCCATTAACATCAACGTCAGCTCGCGGGCCGCAACTACAAGAAGGGTCGCGACGGGATCTCGACGCCGAGGACGGTGCTGGGGTTCTGTGGCGTGTAGGAGTTTCAAGAACTCATTCTTCCGTTTCATGGCCAGAGTGAACTCGTCATGTAGATATTGTATAATTTAATTGCAAAGTTAACTGGTGTATATTGTACTATGTACAACTGCTTTCCGCGTCTTAGCGAGCAATCGTCACCAGGCACGTGTGCTTTGTGTACGGAAAAGTAGCTTGGGACCGAACCCGTGATTCTGGTTAGTGCCCCGCCTTCGAATGCTGCGACACTTCCTTGAGATAAAAGCGTCTGGCTCGCTCCATGATGTACGGCCGCGCCGACGTGTCCGATATCAAAATAATAGATAATACATATCGAGACTGTTGTGCTCTTGAAGTCAAGCCCGAGAGTAACAACTCTCTCTCTGAGTATTTCACCAACTTTAACGGATTAGATGATTAAAATTAATACCCGCGCCTAAAATCTTTTAAAACTGTCGTTTTACAAATAGCAATACCGCTGCCACTTATGACATATGTATAGATCTCAGGTTTATACATTTTCATTGCTTTCTTAAACCTAAACATAATATCCATTTAGTTAGAGCCACAAAGTATCATTATTCCTAACATATTGCTTCATATATTTAACGATTTTAAAGAGTTTCATAAGATTTTAATATGTCATTAATAAAATAGTAACCGGTTAATGACTTGCACTATTATGTAGGAAGGAAAAACAAATTACAATTAATTATGAATACGACACCCAGATCCACATTCGTATATTTGCCTTGCCACCAACTCTATCCGCTTTGTTTATATCTAAACTTTATTACTCAATATCATAATATTTTTTTCGGTTTATGATATGTATGTATATTATAATTAGTTCCGCCATTAATATATCATGCATAGACGAATAAACTATCCCTTTTGGACTATAAATTTCATATTATGCGTCTTGATTCAAATATCTATAACCAGTAAGCTGAGATAACTAATCAACAGTTACCGTATGGTTTTCATAGTTACTAAATGCATAAAAACTCGACGCAAAAACAACAGACAATCACGATCTACCTCGTAGTAACATAACAGCACTAATGTTATCATAGCGCAAGTCATTAATTTCTAATTTAGTGTGTGATTACTACGTGGGTCGACGACCTCCCCTTCTATGTTCACCTCCTCACCTGCATTACGAATGTCGTACGTAAAGCATCCTAGTTAATATTACTCTTCCCGTAGGTATATTTATTTATCAAAAGTGATAACATTGTCCTATGTATACTTGTGCAGTGAATTTATGTATATCCAATCAAAACTATACATAACCTGTATTTGGCGTATACATATGTGTACCAGCAACTGTAGAACTTTACAAACCACAGACTCGGAAGATTAACGTAACATGAACTCCGCACGTGCCGCGGCCGCGAGGGGCCGACAGCGCCACTCGCGACACGCGACACTGTTCAATATTCTAATAACTTGATTTACATTGTTTCGACCACTGAAGAGCTCGGTAAGTCAGGGACTGCGCAACGAGATAAATCTCAAGTCATTAATTAATGTTTACGTGAAACAGCAACACAATATATAAACAAAAAACTGCGCTGCAGTTCATTTGCCTACCGTTTTAACTTTTAATGGGCCAATTTGACCGAGGTGCAACAGGGCCGTGTTGTGTGGATTTGACTTCATAAGAGCTTTTGATTAACGTTCCATCGTATGTTGGCATGGTCCTAGTGATTTGAATACAAAGTTACCTTTTTACACCGGTAAGGAAGCTGTGCCCATTATGTATGCAGTATGACGCCCAACTGATGCAAAATAACGTCCTGAATACTGTTCGCCGTCATGGATGTCAATATCGATGAATATGTGAATACTGCACCACAGATAGGTGTGTAGGTCCGGGCATGTCAGCTGCTGTCGTGTTCATTTGCGAGCGGAATGTAGAGATCCGGCGCGCTATGATCAGCGCGAGGCCGCGCCGGTAACAATGCGCTCTCCTCGTGCGCTCCGCGCCGCAGCGCTGCCTCCACCCCGCCTCCACTCTGCCCGCATCCCACCGTCAGTCGCCGAATGTGGAGGAAATGTCCATCGTACGAGACGCGCTGACAACCACATGCAACTGAAGTGCATTCAATAACAGCTCCTATTCAACGTTAACATGCCAACTAAAAACTTAGTACTCACAAATGATATTCAAACTATATTATTTGTGAGTATTATGTTGTTGTGAATATTTTATAAGTAAGTTGTCACACATCTGCAATACGAATTGTCTGGAAGCAGCCTTATTGTCGACGGTAGCACCGACGTGTCTCTTATGCTTTCACAACAGTAACTAGTCAATACACACAGAGAGAATAAAAAAATGATATCTCCCCAAGGTAGAGCCGTGACTACTATGCGGACAGCTCTGCGGCTTTATGAGACACACCATGTAAGGCGAATGATGGCCGCTCCTGGCTGTAACGTAATACACAATTCTACAATTTGCTATACTAATTACAATTATTATTAAACATCTTAGTAGTGAAGCTAACCCATGCTCTGCAGTGGGCAGTATGTAATACAGAGGTCGTATTAGTATTAATGAATCTATACTATTATATAAAGCTGAAGAGTTTGTTTGTTTGTTTGTTTGTTTGTTTGTTTGAACGCGCTAATCTCAGGAACTACCGGTCCAAACTGAAAAATTATTTTTGCGTTGGATAGCCCTATGTTCGTGGAGTGCTATAGGCTATATATCATCACGCTATACCCAATAGGAGCGGAGCAGTAATGCCTAATCTCAGGAACTACCGGTCCGAACTGAAAAATTCTTTTTGCGTTGGATAGCCCTTTGTTTGTGGAGTACTATAGGCTATATATCATCACGCTATATCCAATAGGAGCGGAGCAGTAATGGTTAATCTCGGGAACTTCCGGTCCAAACTGAAAAATTCTTTTTGCGTTGAATAGCCTTTTGTTCGTGGAGTGCTATAGGCTATATATCATCACGCTATACCCAATAGGAGCAGAGCAGTAATGACTAATCTCAGGAACTACCGGTTCGAACTAAAAAAATCATTTTGTATTGGATAGCCCTTTGTTCGTGAAGTGCTATAGGCTATATATCATCACGCTATGACCAATAGGAGCAGAGCAGTAATGGCTAATCTCAGAAACTAGGAGTTTGAACTGAATAATTCTTTTTGTGTTGGATAGCCCTTTGTTCCTGGAATGCTATAGGCTATATATATCATCACGCTATGCCCAACAGGAGCGGAGCAGTAATCGCTAATCTCAGGAACTACCGGTTCAAACTAAAAAAAATATTTTTGTGTTGGATAGCCCTTTGTTCCTGAAGTGCTATAGGTTATATATCGTCACGCTATGACCAATAGGAGCGGAGCAGTAATGAAACATGATGCAAAAACGGGGACAATTTATTAGTTTTGAGAGCTTCTGTTGCGTGCGCTGCGTAAACGGTTAAAGTTATGCAACAATAATGTATGACGGGATTGTTCCTCTTAAAAAGTTCTACAAAATTATATCATAAAACAAAGTCCCCGCTGCATCGGTCTGCCCGAACGTGTTAAACTCAAAAACTACCCAACGTATTAGGATAAAATTTGGTATGGAGACAGTTTGAGACCCTGGGAAGAACATAGGCTCCCGGGAAAATATATAGCGTGACTTTTATAACGGAAAAGTTTAGCCCGAAAAACTTTATAACGCAGGCGGAGCCGCGGGCAAAAGCTAGTCTTAATATAACAATTATTTTGCCATTACTTTGTCCACATGAACTTAGGGTAAAAAAAGAACAATTACAACTAAAAAATACATAATTCACTCTAAAACGGTGAATCTGCACTTATCGCACAAAATTAAGAAAAAAGCACAAATATAAGATGCAGATTGAGAGTGCATCGCGCTTCAGTTGAAACTAACAATCAGCCGGCCGAGGCGAGGGCCCTTCGTTAGCAAGAGAAGCAGGTGAAGACTGAAGAGGTAGCCGCGCCGCCACTACAGCGGGCCCAGGGCTGTGCCAAATTGGCCACTACACGTCGCACAGGGCCGGATTAATAGACAGACAACTCAAGAGTCCCGTGACCCACAATCACTAACAAAATGTAATATAAGCCTGACAAGTTGGGAATAAACTAATGCAATGCTAAATGTCTATTATAGAAAATTTTGTTAAATAAAATAAACGCGGTAAGGCCTATACTTTTTTAAATTTAGATGTGAACTGTCATCAGTCATGTTCTACTTTGTAGCTGAATACATATATTAAATGCGTATTTCTCTTAATACTATTTAGAAACTGTTTGAATGATAGGTGTTCCGCTTTCATCACTTTGGAATATGATTAAAAATATGACGTGAGTGCGATTTGACTGTTGTGGGAGTGCGAATGAGTGTCGAGTGCCGACGTCGCAGTCACGAAGAAAGCGAAAGTAAACTCACCAGGCAGGGGCCGCCAGGGCTGCCAATTTATACAACAACAAATACATTAGTACTAACAAATAACAATATTAAAGACATTTTTTTCCACTCACAAATACAGTCCAAATCCGAAATAGAATGAAAACGTGGTACATCGGACGCTAGCCATCGTTGTTATAATACGGTATTTGACTTATTTTTTTTTATAACTTTTATAAAATATGTACGCCGTATAAATTCTAAAACAGAAGAAATCATTGAAATCTGATGATAATCCACAAGTTATAAGCCATTGAATTTTTGTAGTGGGGGTGAGTGTCAAAAACAGAAAAGAGACGAAATACTTGTATGTGACGTCAACGGGAATTTCGATGCATGTGAAAGAAAGAGACGGAGCGATATCCCCACGCCACACCCACCCCTGCACGTAGCAATATTAGAATTTGAATTACTGACTTATTTCTTACCTTAACGCTGTTTACACTAAGGAATTCTATTTTGTACTAATTTCTGTTGCATATTAAAAATGCACAAAATCAATCATAGTCATTTGACTAGGGTATTTACCCTATTTAGTAAATACAGAACAAGAGATATTGAAGCCGAGAACATGGCTAGCAATCAATATTTGTACTTCAGTACATTTACAGTTAGGATATTATACTTGTGAATTGTTACGATTTGTTATTCGTTATTATATATTTTTGTTTTAATTACATCATAGTGTTCAACCCTAGCAATCTCTATCACTAATTACAGTCTGTTTACACACACGAGTGTGTGTGGAACACTTTTGCCGGCACAATGACAACGGCGCGGCTCCGATTAACATATTATCGTGTTTGATAATAAGTTCATTCAAAGAAATTTTACCAAAAGTGCTACTACGAGTGTACTACAAACGAGTCTCGAATAACAACTGTATAATTATGGAATGTCAGCGTGCAGTGGGATGTTGCTGAGTTCTAAGCTAACGAATTCCTTTCTTCTGTCTTCATCTCTGGCTGCGTCAGTGTTCGAGTACGTCCTTGATCACTGACCATCACAGAGCGTTCTCTATCTTCGTTTACCATTTTTTACTTGTAATAAAATAATGATTTCACGAGTTCTTGTCTTAGCCTCAAATAATATGCAACACAATAAACCTAGAATACCCATTTTTATATTACTAGTACTTAATGCACACATCTTTAGCAAATGCAAAAATTGTAATGTTTTATTTGAATTTATTTTTTATGGCAATGACATTTAATGTAAATAAAATATAATATTGTATTTGATCCGTAATGCTATCAACGATTTAACTGAAGTAGATTTAGTTTATCACTTATTTATATATGTCTTGTAGTTTGAATTTCACCTCACAAACTTATTTCAAATATTATGTCTAAATTTAATAACGACAACTCATTGTAACTAGTTGGTACTTATTATAACTATATTTTTTTACTTTGTTTTTTAATACTATGTTATCTCGTACCTAAATACTCAAGATACATAAGTTTTGGTATAATTATGCTAAAAGACAATATGCAGCAACTTGTATTATATTTTGTCGACTGTAACCTCTTTTGTGTGAAATGAAATGAATGTATTAACCAATCGTAGTTAATATATTAATAGCCCCCGAGTATGGCACCGAGCTAAAGTACGGACCTGCATGGAAGGTGCAGCATTAAGTGGCGAGTAACATAGTTAGTGCGGCCAAAGGACACGTTTCTCTCCACACCCCAGACCGCCCGGCTGTGTCTTTGCACCGCGCTGCACTCACAACTTCAACCACCGCCACTTATAAGGACCGCTAACGGACAGACCGCATGGGAATTTTCCAATAGATTCTCGGAGTGCCGACTATACCATACAAAATTATATTTCCATACATTATTGTCTGCGTATCTGAGACAGTGCACGACAAGAGTGAAGGTTTGATATGCGTATAAAATATAAATGATAGAATAATTACACAATGAGATAGAAATAAACCTGGGAATGTACAGCAGTCAGCGACGCGCTATTTTGTGGCCTCTTCAACCGTTGGGATACAAACATCGACTTGTGACCGCAGAATTAATATCATTCGTTGCATTCGAGATCTTGTATAATTTAGGTTTCTTTCATTTTATTTATGAAGGACAACCAATAGTGGTTACATTTACCATATACTACGTTTGTGTTTTATAATCTAACAAATCTTAACATTATAAATGTACTACTTGTTTAATGTAATCGTAACATCCAAAGAATACATACCTACGTAATTTTCTTTTTTAAACTTTGACAACCCTTACGTCATTGCGGACGATAAGTCACTTGAAGTACAAAAACGTCATGAGTTCATCGCATCGCTCGGGGACATATTGTTCATCATACGCAGGGCACAGAAACAGGGCATTCGTGATCATTATGGATTCAGAACTATTTGTGCGCCAATTGACTGTTATTGTCGTAAATTCTAAGCACTCTTTGTGCTATATAAGTAAACCGGTTTTGTGTGTAAACCATGAATAGTTAAAGACCGATAATAATAGAATATTAAGTACGTGTTTTTTACCTGCTCTAATGAGGGTTAGCGACCCTATTTGTATTTATACGCGCGTTTTTAGAATCGAATAACCTTTAAAAGATTAACAGTAACGGGTAATGCTTTTCACACGGATGAAAGATAATAAGCTATTGCTTAAAATAGGCGGCAATAAAGGCCTTACACTGACACAGGATTGTTGGCGTTCCGGGAAATGTTTAATCGAACGCAGTTCGGGGAAGCGTCGCATCACCGATACTTATTAAGAAAGTGAAACTGATATGTTTGTAAATTGTGTCCTCATTTCAGGTAGACGTCGAAGGTTCAGTGTTCAAACTTAACGCACAGGAATTTGATTCAAATATAAATCTTTCCCTATATCCACAAGTAGTACCTAACTGAGATTGTATTAACGAGTTACGTATCTACCATATACTAGTTGAAGGGCTTTAGCCAATTCTATAGAATTCAGCCAGTGTTCTCTGGATGACTCCACGATGGGTCTTACTGAAACAAGCCACTACCGCGTTTTATTAAATGCTTAAGATAATCGAATACCTCCTGACCATAAAATGTTCATATGCTAGCGCTCCCTTCACAATAATCATATTTAGCAAATTGTCAGATATGAATAGTAGTTTACCAGCGATAGTCCACCTCGAATTAATAAATTCCGTACACATGTGCATCATTCAGTAGCTGAGATTCGATCGAATCCGGAAAGTTTACATAGAAGGTAAAAACCAGTATTGTGCGTGAGTGTGTGCTGAGCCCCCGGCGGTGAGCTCAGCACCAGCGAGGCGTACGAACACATGCGACCTTCGCTCCTTTCGGGCGACACTACAGCGACGCTTCCTTAAACATTTCGCGTACGATTCCGCTCGTAGCTTACCGCAGTATATGGATAGGCCGACGGCAATAAATAACCGACCTTCGCAATTAAAGTCGACATATATTGGCGATGTGTTACGTTGAGCCTCATCTTGGACTGATTAGCCTTTTTATGCACTTAACTATATGTAATTCTATTAGTTTAAAAATATTACTTGCAATGGCTCAGAAAGAATAAGTGCTTGGCCCGCTATAATGCCCGATGTGATTAATGTCAGTAAGTCGACGTCGGTAATTTTGCGCTGTGACATCACACTGCCCTTTATAAGCTATAGCTGTGCGTCGGGTTGTTAGAGCTAGTGCGGTCCGTGCGCCGCTCTCTCGTGCGGCCTCGGCCCTAGAGCCGCGCCGGTGACCCGTCCTGTGCTATACCATACAACTAACCAACCAACATATACTAAATACAAATATTATACAAAAGCTGTATTTAGAATGCTTTGAAACAGACTCTAAGTGAACAAGTAGAGCAAAAGCGCGTGAAGCATATTGTTATAAATAATTCATTCCACAAATTTTTGGAGACTAAGTGTTGCTGGACTGACAGTCTCTCTTTCTAATTGTCACAGCTCGACGTGAGGTCTGTGTACGATTGTTACGTGTGTTTATTACTATTGGCACTCCCTGTTCGTCTATAAAGAACAATTAGCGGCTATTATGATTGTTTAACTTTCAATTCTCCTTCAATAGGCGAGTATATTATGATACGTAATGAGTTGTGTACTTATTTCATAATATCATCTACACGATATGATCACGTACTAATCAAAGTTTTTTAAAATATGCAAAAATGGATGGCGTTAGTTTAGCTAGATAAGAATGTACCTAATGTAGTGATAAACGTCGCAGATAACGTTCCGAGGCACGTTTCTTTAACTTATTGGAGTTACTTGTAAATTATTGATTAATTATTATCAATTTTGGTGATCAGAATATACAATGATAGGAATACTACATTCTTGAGAGGTATCCGTAAGAAGTCCGAAAACACGCTTAGTCTATTGTACAAATCAATAACGAAGCATCTTTGTACACAAATGGCTTAACCCCCTCTATCCTCTATGGTGGCGGTCGAACAATGGGAGAATTTAATACCTAGGGCTGATATTATAATTTTTATCAGTAATTATACTTCTGCGTTTTTTAATCCTCAACCAAGAGGCAAGTAAAGTCGCCGGAAGTTAAGTGAATTTTAGTGCACATGACCTCAATGCCGTTAGAATAATAGATACGTAGCCGACCTAAGTAAAGAATAGGGAATAAGGAAGTGGAGCCGATGTTTGGCATTCAGGAATCTTACTTACTTTACAAAATGTAACAGTTAAAGTTGTGGAAGACAGCTTGACACGAACCTGTTCGAGCCGGATCGTCCGTGTTGTATGCATGTAATATAATAAACTTATATATATTGCGACATGCCCCTATTGAGTAAAATGGCCAAGAAGTGTGCTGAACTTAGTTTTGAACATTAACCTACTGCTATTGAATGTGTTAGTTGTTTTCTTTTATATCTTGTTTATTATATTCTATCTTTGATATAGACCCATCTTGTTGAGCGGCTTTTTCACCATGATTCTACCACTTACAAAATACGCAGATGCTCGTTAGCTCTAATATATTATAGTTTAACATAATTGAGTATTAAAAAGGAAGCGCGAGAATGGTCACGTAACGGTTAAAGACGGCGGGTGTCGTCGGACTCCGTACAAATTACCCGACGCATTAGAAGTTATTATTCGAACGGCATTCCGATCGCTGACGAGGCTAATTACATTCATCCGTGCCGGTCGCCGCGCACGGCACCTCAGCACGCACCACGCGAAACCACCGTCCAAGTAACTAACCGAGGGTGTTTACAATAGCCAGGCTGTATACCGCGCAGGACGGTTCCGAGCAGCTATCTTAGTGCAACATGATGACCCGGGGCCGTCCCGTGTACGTCGAAGAAAGCCACGGCGGGTTTTGGTATGCCGGTGTGGCGTATACAAGGATTAGGGACTCAGTCCAATCCAATGCTCGCTCAAATGATGCTATTCCCCATTGTTGACATTGGGTCGTAAGACCGGTGAAACCCACATAACCACACCCCCCAAGTGATAGTAGCGATAAAGCGTTTTTTTGCCACGAAAAACAAAGTTGCACACCGCCGAGTCAAGTCTGTCAGGTAGAATTAAATGACGAGGCAGCATGTGTCTCCTCTGACGGAAAGCTAGTCCATATAGTGCTGTAGCAACACCAACAAAAATCACTACTGATTACTAGTCAGTACTGTAATGCGCTAGATTTCCTTTTTGCACTCCTCACGCTGACTCGTTACATATTAAGTCTCATAATGCTCATTAATTTCACTGCTTACAATCCCTTTCAAACCGAAACAAAACAGTGTCACAATGTTGCTCGGAGGCAGAAGCAGACATTACAACGGTAACTGCCGCCTGGTCGTAAATCTTGACTCAGTGCCGAGCTTCAGATGCCGACAACACCGCTTGTAAACTCCTGCTTGGCGGCGAAACATCGTGTATAATAATATTAATCTCGCGCAAGTCTTGGCACCCACAAACCCTGTCAGTACCAGTCATATCATGTAGTAAACTGTGAGATGTCGTTATTATTTAACCCAACTATTTGCGCAGTCACACTGAGTTACTGTCCAGTCGATTCATTAAACCAATTAGCGACCAATGCATTCAACCACGCGAACTGAGACTCGAAGGTCATGAAATAAGGTATAAGGTTAATTATCGATTAATCAGTCCATATACCATGGGTTTGCCTAACGTAATGAATTTTGGTATAAATATAATTTCGCGGTAAAGCACAAATAATATGATTTCCTTTCCATCTCAAATACAACGGCCTGTAGAATGTAGATCGCAATATTTTCAATGGCTTATAATAAGCTAATCGCATCGGTATAACAATGTACCGACGTAGTACGTACCTAGTCTTTGGTTGCACCGCCAGCGCTACATTCAGAAACAAACCAAAGTATAAGAGTTGATTGATATAAAATTACCTGTGATTTCATGAATGCACATATCATTTCATATCTCGCTGCTGATAGCACCGAAGGTATTACCGCAGTGCGCGCGGCGCGGCTGTGCACCGTCAGCACAACGTGTCGTATGCGGGGCGCCGTACGTGCCGCAACACCCTCTTTCTATGGAAGTGTCGCAAACGATTACACACCTGGTGTAGAATATCCATTCCATGAACTTCCGATCCTTCGAATGGAAGTGACGCCGTTGGTGTTGTAATACAACACAGATATTTTAGCACCAGACCGGTCATTGGAAAGCGGTGCCCTTGATGATATACGGTAGCTACCTGCATATTATTAGGATGCCAGGATAAATTCTTGTAAGTACAATCGTGGAACTACATTGTACATACAATGTAGTTCCAGTACTTACGTACTTGTACATTACATGTAGCGGAACTTGTTTACCGGAAAAGAAAAAATGGAAAATGTGTTTGCCACCGCTCATACGCACTTCATGAACCTTTATGGTCCATTCATGCTGAGAACCAAAACCGTAAGTCCGCCGCACCACTTACAATCTAAATATGATAATGATAGTGTAAACATGACAGATAGCCCACTGTTCGCTACATGTTAGTTATTAGGGCGTGTTCACCGCGTAGCCGATAGCCTTAACTAAACATGTCGCATGTACACAAATATTGTCCAGTATATATATATGTATAACGCGAACATAATCAGCACGCTGTGGTTGTCTTTCCGTGCGTTCGATATCACTATAAACGCGGCCTGTCGACTCTTGTATACAGCAGTTGCAGAAGAGTGTACCCACGGCATAATTATTAATTGTAATAATAAGTAAAATATTTATATTCTTGCTTTTTGAGATCAGATAACATGACGTTATTTAATATGTCGCAATTTAAATAATGTAAAAATGTCTTCATAGTGCTGTATTGTATCGGCGCGGAGTGGGCAGCGGCGCGTTGACATTCTACGCACAGCTCGGCTGAGCCGCGTCGGCTCCGTACAAGGCGCACGTGGGCGGCGTCAGACCACAGTACTGTTACCGCACATAGAGCCACTTCCCGAGGGAACACCGCCAACCTTGTGTGCGAGCAGTCCTTTTTACGCAAAATATGTTAAGGAAAACGCTGTTGCGCTCAATCCATCCAAGGAGTCCTAATATCAGTTAATACATTATGACACTTATTAGTCTTATACTCAACTAGTACAAATTCATTCTATATTAAATAATACTAAGTATTAGAGTTTTACCATTAGCTACAAGAAGTTACCGTCGAACATAGTTCTGCCCTATAGATTTCTGGCCTCCATCCAAGGAGTTCCTGCTATCTGTATGAAGTTGTCTAAGGTGGACACTTTGCAGGTGGACGTTCAAAGCTGCGCTTTTCGTTTCGTGGTCCCCATTTCATCAGCCAATAAAAAAATCTAACGGAACCATCTCTGCTCAACGTCCCCGGACAAAATAATTTTCTGTTAATCCAGCCGCTAATGCGTGTGCCTGCGCGTTAACGTTCAAGGAGGATTAATGTGTGCGTGTGTACCCGTTTGTTTTAGTACATACACTTTAAATAAAACAGAAGGTGCGAAAATATGTAAAAGTTTGTATAAAGAAACGGAATAACTCTCGACGGCGGCGCAATAAACAGTTTACATTCGCCGCTCGCTATGAATGAGTTTATTTCGGATTTGATAGAATTACACATACTTACTCGTATATACGTGAGGTGTTCAACGAGAGAGAACCTACAGAAATAGCCGACGCGCATAAACCGCAACCCGGTGAGCGGGGGTAGGCACATCACATTTTTGTAAACGGCGAGTAAATAGGAAGTGGCGTCACAGAGGTAGTGTAGTACTACCGCCAGTGAACAACTACAATACCAGACAATTTTTTGTTGTGAAAGGGATAATAATGTGTTATTCAACGACTCGTAGTTTCGGGTACGAGCCTCGGCTCACGGCGCCTCTGGAAGAGAACAGAGACATCACAAATGTGGATCAATTTTAGTGCACTGCTAGTTAAATACATATATTAACAGTATCTCTGCCAAGCGTGTACCTTCAGCTTCAGCCCGTAGATCGGAATGTCCCCGCACTACTCCCACGTCTACGACTCGGTATTTGCATACAATCCGCAGACGCGCAGCTTGACTCCGCTCTGATACATCAAAGGAGGAGTTATGATAGCTAAACGCTTTGTTTCGCTGCCGGTAATGGCCATTGTTTGGCTGACTTTGTTCAAAGGTTATCAAATTGAATCACAGCCATACTCACTCAATAACAGAATAATTTTAGTTTGTGATAGGATAGCTAGGTACCTATATAAACTATGCATGTATTATCGGACTAAATGGTTAGCCGTCCCGACTTCCGAGACGTAAAATTAAATTTAGTATTTAATACTATTTAAACTCATAAACAAATTTTTACTTCACATCTGGTAAGGTTATGTTGAACAGTTCTTAATCACTTAATATTTTTATTACTTTTATTATATAAGTAAAAGCCACTTTAATATTTGTCTCTTCGGATGATTTCAGAAGTTTATCTCATACGTTTATTTTCGTATACTATGGTTTCGGTATATATATTTTATTTAAATATTTATCAGAAAGAAAATACTAAAACTGCTGCAGAAACTGAAATGAAATTTGTCACACCGATAGACCAAGCCATGTATCTATAATATAAGTCTAGGGAATTTTATGTCTTGCAAAAAACCACAATTGGACTTTCACTTTGGGAATAGACTCACGCATACTGAATTGTAAGCAAAGCTATTTGATAAATTTTAATTAATTAATCTGCGAATACCGGGCTGATAGGACAGAGATTTCTTGTGCACTATAATTTGTATGTACGATTAGTTGAGAGCGCTGACTTAACTGTCGGCAATGTCTTGGTGTGTCAATGCTTTTGATCTCTGTCGCCGATGATGCTCTGTATGAGTAATGGGACCGGCTGATAACACGTAGCGATTGATTATACATTAGAGCGACAACATACATGCCACTGTTAACGCGGCACCGGCGCGGCGACCGGGGATTTACGACATTATGTTTGTTTGTTTAAAAGCGAGCGAGAAGTGGAAAGTTCACCGTTATTCTACAACTCGGTGCTCGCGTACCACTCGGTCAATACTCGACGAAGTTATCGTCGGTCCAAACTGACAGACGCAATACAGTGCGCGGGTGAAGTGTGTGCCAATCAATGTATCAGCCGCTGATAATAACAAACGAACTCATTAGAACGGACATAAAGCGCATACAGTCGCAGTGTCGTCCTTTATCGAAATAAACTAGGCAGATGAGAAGACATTTCTAACTAAAAAAATGCTTCAAAAATAATTTAATAATCGAATTAAAGAAGTTTAGTTTTCCGCTTATACGCAAATTATCTACAACACTGCTAAGAGTAGAAAAGAAGTGTCAAATGACAGACGATGAGTTATGCTGTGACGTCACGATCATTAACGTATGAGATCAGCGAGTCAATGCTGTGGACAGCGCACAAGGCGTCAAATATTCTTTCTAGTTGGTAGTACCAGGTATGCTCAAAATGCATACTTGCGTATATTTCAATCGCAGTCCTGGCGTCGGCGCTGATTGTGCGGCGGAGCGCGACCGACAACGCTAATGACCTTGTTGCACTCAGCACTCGGACAAACAAACAAAACTATAGGCTCATGTACACAAATAGATAAGCAATCGGTTACGTGGAAATAAACAGAACAACAAATAATGCACTAATAAATACGTGACTCAATACATGGAGTTTTAGGGAAGTACAAAACGTAGGACTCTTTCGACATTTTAATGGTAGAGACGTATCATCTTGTTTAAAGCAGGAATGAGGACACTAACGTCACCACTCGTCCGGCGGGATTCAAATTTGAGCAAATATTCGCAAAATAAGCGCATGCGATCGGGAAGAGTGTAGTCGGTGTTAATTCAGAATGTATCCGCGAGTTCCTTTATCATGCCAGATATCGAGCCAGACCATCCATGCGAGCCAGTGGTGCGCCACTCCTGGCGTAGACAAAAACAGCGCCATTCTACCATCTATAGGAATAAGTCTAAGCAATACCATGCTGCTCTCCGCGTCTTTCGCGCTCAGCGTCATCATGTTTCGAAAGAGTTGTTTCCTTTAACTATCCCATAAAGGCGTGAGCGGCGATAAAGCTTCGACTTTACGGCGAATTAATCAACGGTGGAGGCCTTCAAGGCTATTAAAGTTTTACGACGTTTGCTATAGATATTGCATACGATCCCCCTGCACGCCCATCAACATATGAACGTTGTCTCCTTTTTTCCTCCATTATTATATTAATGATTAAACTGCGCTACCAAGAACGTCTTGAGGTTTTTAATCTGAGCTCAGCCCAGTAACTACATACTTTACCTGGCTATACATAGTACAGTACACATATAAAGAAAGTGAGAGATGAGGCATGTCGTAGCTTTATTACCTACTAATGAGAAAATAAAATGCTTTGGTACAGTACCCGATTATGTAATGCACCTCCCGAAATATTAGCGTTAATCGAGGAGTTCCGCAGCGTGTGCGCGAGTGAGCGTGTCGCGTGGGAGCCACCCGTCACCGGCGCGAGCCCGGCGCGGCGAGCTGGTCAGCCGTGTGCGTCTCTGTGGCACGGTACACACGTCACGCTCAGAGAAAGTGAAGCGGCCGGCACAGTGGAAGCGTCCATAAATGTACTACGTAATGCTTGGAGCGCGCGGTGCAAGCGAGCAGATGATTTATTACAGACAATGAATGGAGGCGAATTGCCGCAAATCAGGGTAAAAACTACTTCTGATTGCTCGCGCCGCCTGACATGCAATAATAATCTTGAGACGGGGTGGGAATAAACTGGGTTACTATAAGTATTCTCCTCTCAAAGCAATCCTACCAGCTTCTTGTAACTTAACTAATGTCTCCCTAATTAGGTGTGCGTGGGTTATCCTGTTGCCGAGCTCTCCCCAGATCGCCACCCAGGTTTATATCAATACAATTGCTAAAGAAAACATTACATTGCATTACAAGTATAATAATATAGTAAATATTAGGTAAGAAAGGGCCGCGTCCTTGCGTCGCGTTCCACTCGCTAGTGAAGCGAATAAGTTGTCATGGGAGGTAACAGCAGGGCGCGGTAGTATGCCGCAGCCGCGACATCCGCATTGCATCACCGGCGCGTCCAGCGCTCCTGCGTGTCCTGCATCATGCCTGTGCATCCTGTGCGCTAGGGCGGCCATTTGTCATAGTTTTCCTGGATTTTCCTTGTGTTTAACACCATGAAAATACAATACGTAATTTTTTATGACTTGCCTTAATCCCACAAACTTCTTTAAATCTGAATAAACCCGCGCATATCTTATCACCCTAGAACAAAACATTGCTTTTTCTCCACAGAAGTTCAATATACGCCCAGAAAGATGCCTTATTTTAATGCTAAGTTCTTCTCTACTTTGGCCGGCGTATAGGTACAATATAATGGTAAGCCTCAGCTTGCACACACTGCGCACTAGCAGCGCACAAGAGGAATGATGCAGCAACACGGGAAAAGGCTCAGTGGGAGAGGGAAGCGAAGGGGGAGGAGGAGAGCTCGGCCGATTGCCAACTGGCTGTCTGCACAGAGCACAGTCTCGCGACAACACCACGATATTAAGTTAAAAGCACAACAGTATGCACATGCAATGACCCCGCGACCGCGCTGCGACCGCGCTTCACATACAGATATTGTTTCAATGGACCAGAGAAGACACAATATTACTCATGTTACACGACAGATGATGCATATTGTCAGTTAAATTGGGCTCGCATTACCAACATCCGACACATTATTATATTTTTACTCTCCATCTTAATCAAACCAATAAGTACTTACTTAAGAAGCTGAAACTCACGTATTTATATTTTTAAAGTGCTGTTTGGATAATTTTATACTGCTCAAGGCGTAGGAGTGATTGTTTCAAACCATAAAAAATTTGTATAATAAAATATACAGTTTCAATAAAACAGACATGTAAAGAAATATATATTTACAATGGTATGAATAAATTCACACCTAGTATGAGTGTTCGTAATGTTGAACTCGCTGTACTGGTGTTTTGATATCGCGCGCCGCCGCCGCACCTGGACCGGTCGAGGCTGAATTCCGCGATAGATTGTATTGTAAGCGAAGTTTCCTTCGCCGCCTGCACACAGGACGCGTCGCACTGCGCCGCACACATAGGGTTGTCAGGGAAATGGGTAAAAGCAGACATAATTCATATTTTTTAATATCTGTTAATATTTTTTAACATCTATTAATATGTTAAAAAGGAGATATTTAACATCTCCTTTTTAACATATTTTTCACAACCGCGTAGCTCGTTAGTTTTAGGTTGCGGTGTATCGTACTTTATTCCTGTGAGTGTAGAAATCCGTCTTTACAGTTTTCGGACCTGGTAACCCTAGATATATCAGAACTTGTGCACTGTAATACATTATATTATGTTCTACGTCTGTATATGTTACAATGCAACAGTTCTGATAGTACAGGCCGATTTCCCTGCTCCAACATGTGTCTCGGCACAACTCGACAATGCTGGTGAGCGCTGTATTACTTGCAGGCATCCGTTGTATGTAAAATTATACAACTAAAGTTATGGAAAAAGCAGTACTTGTATTACGCTTTAAGGTAACTATACACACGGGTTTTATGTTAGCGCTAGATTCCAGTTTTATTTGCAGCGCGATTCCCTTATGAAATCAGTGTGAGCACTTTTTCTCCGGAATTTTGTGAGGTTGAAGAGTGTAGAAAGCTCAAAATCGGCCTATTACTTTTAAGGCCCACATCATACTCATAATTCCTCTGACAATATGTTAATACTTATAGTTATGTGGTGATCATAGACCATCCAGATATCTGTTTACTCATTAAACTAGTTTTTTTCCATGAAAATAAATATGCATCTAGAGGCTCGCCGTCGCTGGCCGCGCACAGGATGTGGGCCGGGACGGCGCGGCGGACGGGCTGGCTGCGTAGTCGCTCGGCTTGTGATGTAACCGTATGTCGGCGCAGTTCGCTCGCCGAACGTTAATCGATGTCACGCACAACTGGTTTCTTTATAAGTTGTAACCGACGCGACGCCACGCCTGTGTTATTTGTTTTGCAACTTGTCACTTTCATTCTGCTTAAAGTATTCTTGCTGAAGCAAACAAATGAATATATTTTTTTTGTTGTAGAATTTACGAAATTATAAACGAAACGTTAGATATTTTATATTCATAAGCTTGTCGGAAAAGAAATCAAATGATCTGGTAATCTCACATAAAAAGCATTGCCTTAGCTTCTACTTATGCTTTCAAAAGAAATTGTCTTTATACCGTAAAGCGTATGTCGTGTTGTGACTAAAATCACGTTTATTTTTAAAGTAATACCTATCAATCAGTGTTAGGGCTATCTATGAACCGCCTGCCTCGCGCGAACTCTAAAACGTACCGCCAAATAAGCGCGACACTCAATGTCGCGACAACTGTTTTTTGTTTTTGTAGTGTATCGAAATAACTCGCGCATTCCTCGCACACACACACACACACACACACTCACTCACACTGCTTGTCCATACAGCCGATTGAAGCGACTCCGCAGTTCCACGTGGTTTCTATCATCGACAACTGTATTTGCTACCGCAACATTGCGCTCTGTCTCGTGACACTCGTGGACGTAAGTCGCACAGGTTTCGGTCAATTAAAATCCGCTTTTTCGTTTATCAATTAAGGTATAAAATATAATAGTCATAAAATCACACTTTTTTATTATAACTTATTATTCTTACAATTGTTATCTATACTATTATATAAAGCTGAAGAGTTTGTTTGTTTGTTTGTTTGTTTGTTTGTTTGTTTGTTTGTTTGTTTGTTTGTTTGTTTGTTTGTTTGTTTGTTTGTTTGTTTGTTTGTTTGTTTGTTTGTTTGTTTGAACGCGCTAATCTCAGGAACTACCGGTCCAAACTGAAAAATTCTTTTTGCGTTGGATAGCCCTTTGTTCGTGGAGTGCTATAGGCTATATATCATCACGCTATACCCAATAGGAGCGGGGCAGTAATGGCTAATCTCAGGAACTACCGGCCCAAACTGAAAAATTCTTTTTGCGTTGGATAGCCCTTTGTTCGTGGAGTGCTATAGGCTATATATCATCACGCTATACCCGATAGGAGCGGGGCAGTAATGGCTAATCTCAGGAACTACCGGTCCAAACTGAAAAATTATTTTTGCGTTGGATAGCCCTTTATTCGTGGAGTGCTATAGGCTATATATCATCACGCTATACCCAATAGGAGCGGAGCAGTAATGGCTAATCTCAGGAACTACCGGTTTCAACTGAAAAATTCGTTTTGTGTTGGATAGCCCTTTATTTGTGGACCGCTATAAGCTATATATCATCACGCTATGACCAATAGGAGCGGAGCAGTAATGGCTAATCTCAGGAACTACCGGTCCAAACTGAAAAATTCTTTTTGCGTTGGATAGCCCTTTGTTCGTGGAGAGCTATAGGCTATATATGATCACGCTATATTCAATAGGAGCGGAGCAGTAATGGCTAATCTCAGGAACTACCGATTCGAACTGAAAAAATATTTTTGTGTTGAATAGTCCTTTGTTTGTGGAGTGCTCAAAGTTATATATCATAACGCTATGACCAATAGGAGCGGAGCAGTAATGGCTAATCTCAGGAACTACCGGTTTCAACTGAAAAAATCTTTTTGTGTTGGATAGCCCTTTGTTCCTGGAGTGCTGTAGGCTATATATCATCATGCTATGACCAATAGGAGCGGAGCAGTAATGAAACATGTTGCAAAAACGGGGAAAATTATGAGTTTTGAGAGCTTCCGTTGCCTGCGCTGCGTAAACGGTTAAAGTTATGCAACAATGATGTATGACGGGATTGTTTCATTTAAAAAGTTCTAAATAATATAACAAAGTCCCCCGCTGCATCTGTCTGCCTTAACGTGTTAAACTCAAAAACTACCTAACGTATTAAGATGAAATTTGGTATGGAGACAGTTTGAGACCCTGGGAAGAACATAGGCTCCCGGGAAACTACTATTTTTATAACGGAAAACTTTAGCCTGAATAACTTTATAACGCGGGCGGAGCCGCGAGCAAAAGCTAGTATCTATATATTTAGATAACATAGGTAACTGCAGGGTGCATTTTTGAGCGGGGCGGCAAATTCCGCTAGATTACCCATTGTAGCTACAGGAAAACTCTTAAGTGATAGTTCATAATTTTTAAAGACATTACGATCTGCATTCTGCCATCTGAAAAAAATTTTTTTCAGACTGAACACTTTTATGCAAATATTTATGTCTTCAGAAATTATGGACAGTCACCTAAATGAGTTTTCTTGAAGCGACAGTTGCGGCGGCGAAGTTGCCGGCCTAGCTGCACCATCACAAACATTCATTCTGTATACATATTTCATATCCAAAGATAGCTTTATATTAGGTAAATAGAATTTTATATAGAACTTTTTGTTATTAAAAAGTGTATTTTGTGGCACTATACGCAATTTGGGTGCAATTCTAGATATAAAACAGATTTGAAAATAGTATTATATATTTTTTGATTAAGACATGCGATATGAAACATTTGAATGCGCGCACGGTCTCGCCGGCGCACAGGTATAAATAACGCGGCATGCATCATGCGAACGCGACATGTTTGCGGGTTAATAGCACCGTCCGTCAACGGTTGCGTAATGAGGTGCGCGGGCGCTGGCTCGCACCGACGTTGTCCTAGGACCGTTGCTAACAGACGCAGAGAAGAAACGCGACCGAGCTGAAAGCGTCACGACGCCACGTCGCCCCGAGCTCAGCACAGAACATATTTGAGATTATAATAATTTTTAATGCTTGATTGATCCAGTCGCAACAAACAAGCGCTACAAGACTTATGCGTTTAAATTAAATAACACACGTGAGAATTCTGGGAGTGACATTTGTGTCGTGTGGTTTTGGCTTTGTCCCACCATGAAATAAAAATAAGCTCGGCGAGCTGTAGGGTACTAATATTCCTTTAGAGATTTTGACCATAGCATAGCATAAAATGAAATTATAAAAACATTTGGAAGAGCCCACCACATGTTCCGCATTAGCGTCGACTCTATATCTGTGTATCCACCGGTCTCCTCAAGACACACCGTGCGCGCGACCGGTAGACTGGCGTGTACCGCGCACTTTCACTCGCCTACATTCACAATTCACGTTTGTCGCGTGTCATCATCCGGCAATAATGTCACAATATGTCGTATGGCGTACCTGGCTCCGGGTGTATTTTAAATGTGTGATAATAAGTCTTTTCAAACGCAGATGATTTGAGGTATAAAGCAATATTCGTAAAGCTTTACATCATTCAATAAATAAGATTCTTTCTTTGCTACCGCTTGGAATATGGTGCCTTTATCCTACTATGCGCCAATAAATACCAAACTGAATGATGGAAGGAAGTAACGATGACTAGTATGTACCGATTGCATTGCATTTGTGCCGCCGCGCCGGCCGCGAGGCCCCGTCGCGCATTTTGGTTTGTAATGTATCATACATATAGACTAAATTTAGGACATATACATTACCGGGACAACAAAGGAATCGTGCGGAAAGCTAGCCTGCCATGCATCGGTGTAGAGCAGAGTGAACGCGAAGTATTCGGCCTTGTGCGAGGACACGCGCTATCTCCGGCAGACTTAACCCAAGTTTGGAGCGCGCGCACACACACACATATACGGCGGGTATATTGTGCAATGTTTAGATGAGTCAGAGTCGAATGTTGGTAGCCATTAATACATTCGTCATGTAACGAACGGTGTATAAATATTGCGGTTGCTGGAGTTATCTGATTATTGGAACGTCGTTTAATACAATTATTGAGTTGAGTTCATTGCGTTGCTTACTGACTGCTTCTAGTGATAACAAGTGACGAACAAGTGCGAAACAAGTTCCTACGATTAAATCAATATATTACATAAATTTGTTTTTTTTTACTGTCTTGTTTATTACCGATCAGATCTCCTCTTTCCAAATCCTCATTCTAGCTCACTAACTAGCCTATCAGCGTGGGTTCTTTTACCATTAGTGTTTGCTTACCTGTGCGTAAATCTATATGGTGCAATAAATAACAGTAACCCGATGAGCACACATTACACGGAACAGCGCCGAGTCACTGGCGCGGCTAGTACCACTGCCATCCGTAACAGTTTCCACGAATTTGTCTAGTTTATAAGATGCCCAAAGAGCGTTTCAAATCCATAATCTTACGAAAACCTGGAAATTTATTTTAACAGCCATTAGAAATTTTATTGAATTAATGTCTCCTAGAAAAATATTCTATTTTACTCAAATATCCAAGTTTTAGTGGCTGTAATCCCGTCAACAGTATTATAAGTGTTGCAAATAAGAGAGAATCCTATGTATCCTACGATCCCGAGGGGACGGCACTCGTACCTGTTGCGGCGCCTCACTCCGGTGCACGCTTGTCAAGCATCAATCATTCGCAAAAGCTTTCATGAGTCGCTCTCCACCCTCCACGCCTCTCCCGTCAGTACTGGCGGATTGAAGCCATTTCTAGTATCCTTGAAAGTGGTGTAATATGTGCTACGTCTTTGAACAGTTCGTGTATGAACTTTACCTCAGTATGTCTTATAAACTACACACACACACAAATCATTCTTTTATCCCTCATGAGGTAGTACCACCCATACACTTTTCGCCAAATGTGTTCCGTCCCATGATTTGATAGGGCCAACCTATCGCCATGTCGGGCATAAATTCCGGACTTCGGGCTGTTAGTGTGCAGAAAAACCCAAATAAAACTTGGCCTAACCGGACCCGGGAATCGAACCCGTGCCTCAGCTGTGATCGCGCCGCGCACGCAATACAACTGTGTTATGTAGGAAGATATTTCCTCGTTATACCTATAACAATGTATCATAAATATTATTTATATTTATTAATATTATTTATATATATAGACATTACCATTACAGGTATTACCCCAATGCGATAATATCTTGTTACAAACAATCCTAAATATCTCTATAACTTAACAAATAAATAAAAATATAAGTGAGAGCTCCACCTAATCTAATATTTTTAAGTATTTGAAACTTCCGTCTTATGATATCTTATACTTTAAGTAAGGGCGTTCCTCACCATGGCTGATAAGTAGGGAATGACCCGACCGAATCTGCTCCTATCACTGTAGATTTGCCATGCTCTCTCACATGGAGGAGACACATCTGTACCTATACGTCAAGACGATTGACTTATTATATGTCAAACTGAAGAAATATACATATTATGTACCGCACATGGGCGATCACCACAACACATAGGCGCAGCTTTTCATTGACTTGTCCAATGGCAACCTGCGTCGCATATTCGTTGCAATATTCCAATACCGTGTCACACATTTTAAAATGTGTGTTACGTTGCCCTTCCTTATCATACGTTTGCTGTGATTTACCCACAAGAGTATGTGCGGCTCACTGTGGCACATGACAGCAAGGCGCTGCGCGGGCGCACGCGACCGAGCGGCCGACGACCCTCGCCAAAATAACTCGCCAGTTTGGCAAACACTGCGCCGCACTCGCACGCACACAAGGCGACCAGAAACACTATCCGCATTAAAGTGCAGGTGTGCACGCAATATTACTTCCCAACTTTAACACATCCACACTATAAAAATTTATACAATGTAACATCGCGTTTGATGTCAAAGAAGCGGACACGGTCTAGATTCTAGATAGTACATTGTTGCTATGAATCTCCTCCGGTCGTGCTGCCTGCGTCTCGCTCGCCGCGCATGATACCTCGCGAATCACCTTCGATAACACACTGCATGAGTCATGTCAAGTAAATTGGATAAAACGCAAATCATTAAACTTTTATTTTCCTTTTTATGTGAGACGAGAGCAAAGGAGCAACTGGTGGTAAGTGATCAAGATGAATGATGGCCATTACTCGGCGCTCATTACTGCGTGAGTGACGTCGCGCCGCGTCGCATGTGCAGGCACACACGCCGCCCCCGGTCGTCCCGCTGGCGCCGCGCTGCACTGGCCTTCGATTCCATTACTGTCCATTCACACCAACCGTAAGCCAGAGTCGGTGTCTTCAAGTGCGTCACATGTTCAAGTAAATGGCGGTTAGACGGCAAAAAGCCCATGGTCTCTGCTCACGCCACAACTCGATATCACTACAGATTTTAATGGTAGAGCTGCCAGGGGATAATAACATTTTTCTCTTAAAACTAAGAAAAAAAAACTCAATGTGCTTCTGTGACACTCCGGAATATCGACGACTCCGACAAGGCTGTCAGTTCACCGCGGTTTTGTTTGAGATGTCGCGGCGAGGTCATGTGTCCCGCCACTCCCGCACGACCAGCGACTCTTCCTATTGCAGTCGCATTGGACACACCACTATAAACAACATTAGGTACTGAGAGACCAACAAAAACACCTTTTCGAAACCGCAAGTTGTCCGCTGCTAAACATGGCCCTCCACCAAAGAATTTATTTGTATACAATGTATCTTAAGTACAATTTTCAAAAATAAAATACACACACACAAACACACACACATTTTAATGACTTTAACTATTATCCGTCGCGTTACTGTTATAACATTATGTATTTCTTGTCTTATGGTAATATTATTTGGTTCCAAATATGTACATTGAATGTACACTTACTTACATATATTTATTTATTTTTGGCATTATAATTAATAATATATTTTAATACGCCACAGCTAGTTATCGAGTTTTAGGCAATGCAAAGTCCCGCTTGTGAGAGTAGTTACTTTACATAAGCAGAAAAAATTATACACGACTGGTCTTTGTACTTGCCTTGAACCAAATTAATATTCTACTGTTAACTGCGTTAACTATACATCGTCCTCGTGGTTTAACAGAAATTATATTAAAAAATCAGTCCCTAACCAACATTCCTCGTTTTTTTTGTGTAGTTTTTTTCAGCGTATCAAGCAGGCGTCCTTAGACGCTAGCACGTGTGAGGGCCTTGTCCGACAGCTGCATCTGCAGTTACGTGCCTAAATTGCGATGAGTGTGTCGAGCATTCACTGTTTTGTTGGCCCTAGATAGACAGACAGTCGAACTGTAGTCAATAGCATGTCATAGACGCAACTATGTATTTCTTTTTTTACTAGGAGAAATATTTCGTTGAAATCATGTAGCACCTTAACATTTGCAATAGTATCGGGTTTAGTCGTGACCGGCGCACCTTTCTCCGTCTAACGCGCCATTTTACATGAACAAGACGAACTGGACGACGCTGACTCTGGTTGCCGATGCACACAAGGCGCGTCGAACGGCGCAGCGCGGCGGGCAGGCGAAAATATTCCTTTGTATGTACAGCGCTGTTCATACAGACCGACACATGACAAGTTACTCCGCACCGCATGCTGGGTATGTTTGACGATCACAAACTGATGCCCGACACTACTACCACTAAACTATGATATAGAGTTTCAAATATAGATTTCTTAGATTATCTTATCGACGGAGATGAAACCAGTTACATAAACTGAGCTTGAAACAAAATAACCTACAAGCGTCTATAATTCAGACAACAATGTAGAACCATATAACTATACCTACCTACTATGCAATCTATTGGTATCATTGAAAAATTATTTTTTCGTTTCTTTTCAAATAATTTATCGACATATTGCTTATCGTACAGAGATGTCATGGATAGGCTTCTAATTATGATATTTCCCTACCGAGGGACCTGTAGCGGCAACAACTCTGAACAACTCGCATTAGGCGGCGTTGTACTAACATGTTCAGTTTACGTGAAGGCTCGCGGACGGTTCCGGCGCACATCGCGCTGGAGGACTGTGGGTAAATCAGCCGCGCGTGTTTGCACTTAGCGCCGATAAATTAGGGCCCGCGCCCGCGCGCAAACACGGGGGCGCGGCGCAGCGGCACCCGCGAGCCGTGCGACAACCCACCACGAGCCTGCCCACGGCTAAACATTCATATAGCTACTAAGTTATATCTGGTAAATTATAAACTATACGTAGATTGTTGTGGTGGTTCTCACCAGAGTAACTTGACACGGGCGTTTACCGCCCATTGCCTTCACGCCATCGATCATACTATGACAGACTGAACGAATTTCGAAAAAGGTTGCCAAATAAGCACAAATATTGAAATAAGCCGAATATTAAGGTCAAGATTTTATGGACAAGTCGGTGTCCTGTTACAGTGGCGCTGTTTACCCTAACGAATCGACAATTCAGTTGTTACTTAGTCAACATCGTGACATTAATATTAGGATTAGCCAATACATATCTTTTCGAATTTTTGTTAGATAGTTATTAGGTACCATCAGGCCACCCAGTTACTTACTCGTTTTCTTGCTTCATGCTGTAAAATAATGAATCTACTATCACAAGACTCTGCTCGCGCAATAGTAATCATATTATATTCACTGAGCAAGTTGTGTAGCACACATGTCATTACACCGGCACAATCGGTACTTATACCTACTTATTAAAAACACTTGTGGATATAGAATTTGTTGTGTTGGTTTTTCGCCTAAAACGTCTTTCAGGTCCTTTTCGATAAAATAAAAGCTCCTCGCCAGCTATAATGGACGATAACCCCCATAAGAGAGGCTCGCTATTCTACCTTTTCGGTCACAATAGCTACTCGCCTGTTCCATGCGGCGCGCGAGGTCACCTCCAACGCCCGCTTGCAATTTCGTTGAAAAATATTATTTTCCCTATAAAAATTCTTACAAAACTCTCCAAATGCCATAACACCAATGTATTTTGAAGTAACAGTAATATCGAAATAATCGTGTTGTCGCCGGTTGTCAGCGAAGATACCGCCTATCTCCGACAGCCGTCGAGACAAGTCGTATTTATTATTGTGATCTATTGCTTCCGCTCGGTACTAGACGTCATCGTGACAATGGTTTGTCGGTGTTGTAGTATGCACACGATACAAACAACATGTAGACGACTGGAGACCCACGCTGGTACGACCGAGACTACTCATGCAGTTAGCAACCCTTTATTGAATGGATTCACCGCTGGGCATGAGCTCAAATGAATAAACAAAATTGAAATTGGCATACAACCATTACAAAATATGGTTCGAATGCTCCGAAATAGGATACATTAGTCGATTTAATATGACAATAAAAGCGTAATACATAATAATAATATTTTGTTAAATATCGCTTGAGCCATGTCATATCGTGCAAGGAGTAGGCCGAGATACACAAAGTGTACAGTATATTACAAACACCTACGTCACAGCTATTAATTTCGGTGTCAAAACTAGTGTTACAAAATCACTAGGTCAAGGCTCAGTGGTCACCGACTCAGTGCTGAGCACAGTCGCAGCAGTCGGCAGCCACCTCCCCGGAACACACTCGCGTAACTACGATTTAATGAGACAGTTGGCCGCTTTGCTGAACAATGTAATTTCCTGCGGCGCCGCGCTCCGCTCGTCCGCCGCTCCCGCTCCGGTAAAGCCCCCGCTGCCGCAGCGCCTTCCCGGCTCTCCTGTCGCCTCTACCGAATTCAACAAATTATTTTGTAGAGCACGCAGGCAGTTACAACTTCCAAATATACATTGTCATTACAACAGTCGATAGTAACTGCACTAAATAAAAGAACCTGGCATTTTTTACATAAATGTCACTGCCTGCTGCGGCGCTGCTGAGTGTTTTGTTTATGTCTCGTCTTGGCTCGCGAGGGAACTCGTAGGACTATGCGCGTTAATAATGGCGTTTGCGCGAACCGGAAACTGCGACGGTGAGTGTCCCATTCACTGTAATGCGATTCGAATTCTTGCTCACGTACATTACGGGCTAATCTAATCAGACAATAAATAATATTATTCAGCTCTCATGTTAACAAACCTATGCAGACTTTAGCTGCATTGCACAGATTTTGAGATTGTTTACCGCTTTCATGGTTGCCCCATAATGATTTGTTGATGTTTGTAAGTAAATATCAGCCAGCAGCAGTTCGCGACGAGTGTCGAGGCCCGCTCCGCACTGCGCTGCGTCGCTCTGGGCCGGATATGAAGCCGGACCGTTCATTTGGCAAGCTCGACATTATTTCCGCACAATCACGCGCTAAAATATTTCCTTCGTGTTGTATAAACCCGAATACAGCGAGGCGCCTAATGCTTGTCCCATCAAGGTGCGCTTACAGCGAGCATTGAGTAAATGTCTCTACTTCCGGATACTCTATAGGGAACGCGCCGAGGTGTATATTTGCTTCTTTAGCACATAAGCTTGATTTAAACTATCACAAACGAATGTGATTTCGATCAACAGGAAGACTACGCGTAAAAAATCATCATAATCATAATTTTGTAAATGATTATTTTATAGACAGCGAATATGAGACTTTTATATGATCATTTTACACTTTTCTGTTTTTTAAATTAAATAATTTATTTTTAATATATTTGATGTATATTTTCTTAATTTAGTAAATATTTGTTTAGGTGTTAATCCCCCACGAGGCAAAGCCGTGATTGCCATCAGTAATCAAATTAAGGAATAAGGTGAAAATAACACTTGGACATCGATTAAACACACAAAAACATATTTAAAAAGATACAAAAAGATATTTCCACCTTTGTAAACAAAGTTTAATGAAAACAGCCAGTTTCCTTATAATAAAAAATAATCTGTCTTAATTATGAAAGGAAGAAGGAAAACTCAGCGTTTGGGGACGTATCGCTCCGTGCTCATCAGCGGCCTGCGCGCCGCGACTGAGCGCAAACCCGGCACCCGACACATCTGCGCGCGACATCGACTAAATATAATCTAAAGTAAACACAACCAAAAACCTATCTTAGATAGTACCAGCTCACTTAGTGCGTAAAAATCCTGCGCACCCACCGTGCGCGTGGGAGTGTGGCCGAGTGGGCGTGAGACGCGGCGCGGCGGCTCCGAGAATGAACACGAGCGAATACTGAGCTGTGATTCCAGATGTTTTATAACGCGAAGCCAATAATACAACCCGCGGGGGGTCCGCGATACTGCCAATAGCTTGGACTTGGAAACATTATACTCGGATATGCAATACGGTAGCAATATACAGAAGAATACGGTATTACCCCGACACTCGGTACTTCACCAAGTCGTCGTGAGAACGTCATAGACTTGTTACTTACTTTATTACTTTTATGCAACTATAAGCCGGTAAATTTCAATGTACTTTCAAAATAATAATAATTAAATTCATCAGCGATTAGTGTCCCAGGCATGTCATGTCTGCCTGTGAAGCGTACACTAGCATGCAGAAAACGTACTACAGTAACGTAGAGGCGTGAGTATGGTCATACAAGTGTCTAATCTGGTCCTGACGCGTGTTAGGCCCGCGGCGGCCATCTCCGGCGCCGTTGCCGCCGCTCGCCGCTGTGCGGGTGCGTGGGCCGCACGTGTCTAACGCACCGGCTTCCTGATTACCGGCTAATGGCTAGCCGCAACGATCCCTTAACTACATCCTAATTACAACGAGCGGTTGTATGTATGCCTTGTTATAGTAAGATTGATGATCCACAGGTATATATTAAGAGATGTATAAAGCAAGCAAAAGACCTGAGAGCAGGGACCAAAATAGTAGAAGTATTATTTATAATATACTTAATTTGAATGAAAAAACATTTTTTGCCCTCATGTTTTTCCTCGAGTATATACAATGCCGAACCACGTGACGCCGCCGTAGAGTGGAGCATCTAAAGTGGCAGAAATAGGTCCAAATTTTAATAAATCATACGAGTTTGTGCGGTTCCTGTAGGCACTACTACTACTCAGCATTTACCTTGGAGGATAACGGTTGCACACGAAAAGCGAACTTAAATCAGCATCAGCCAGATGTGTAATCAAGTGTTTACAAAAACCGCGCAGTTGTAGAATTGTAAAACGTTAGACTTGACGTTATGTAGTGCATAAGCGAAGTCGTTGTGTAAATAGGTTGGAAATTGTAATAGAAATTAATTTGCAGGTTTGTGACAAATTTTCGTCACTTGGCCACGCACCCAGTTATTATAGATTGTTTATTTTTTTAGTATTTGTGTTTGTATTTAAAATATTTATAATGTAACTATGATAATTAGATAATCTAACTTGATTGTTTGTGTAACGTTAGCGATTTTTATGTGCGTCTTATTATTGTTATCTATAAGAATTTTCCTTTTTTTTAAGAAAGGAGCGTATGCGATGGTACATAAATGTGCAACACAGCAGGTAGCGGCTGTCGCTCGTTAATCAACTAATTGATTAGTCAATCAATAAATGTAATACACAGTCTTCGCATTTTGTTGATTATACAGCGGTACCTAAAACGAAATCTAAACAATTGGTATAAGACGAAGTTGTCGGACAAATTACGATATTTTTGTATGGTTAATGGCTGTTCAAAATTAATAACTGAAGCTTGTGGATTTCATTGCTTCCGTAGAGGGAATCTTAACTTAATATTATGAACTCTGTGTTAATTTTATCCTTCGCCACTGCTAACAACCCTGACCTGCGTCCCGCGTCGCGCCAGTGGCGTGAATGCGATGCGTCGCCCGGGTGCCTCTTGCGAATTCGACACTATTTGAATCAGGTACATATTGTGTATGGAAGTAGATTTGCCGGCGTTCGGCACAGATATGTAGCTGATTGTAGCTCTTGTATATTAGGTAATACAAACATATGTATATACTCCGGACTTTGCAGTAAGTTCCCGATGATTTGATGTTCGCGCAAACTATGACGTATGACTTATAAACTGCGCGACCGCAACACTACCTCGAATTCTTTTGTAAACCATACAGCTTGTCGATGCTCTAGGGTGGAATCTGTATGCCTGTTTGTTTTAAGTTAGTACTTCGGTTTAGCCGCGTTGTGCTTGTGATTTAGCCTTATAGGCTATAACAAAGATTCACGGCGATGCGCGGGGACCGCTTACGTAGCGGGCGGTGACGCCGTGCGCTTTGAAACTATCTCATTACAACACGCGCGAAGAATGCGGTCGCTTACACACACACACGCGCACGCACACAGCCGCGCGCGCCGACACCTGCCGCTCGCAAACTCAGCAGAAATTTAAGTCACTACTCATTCGGCCTTTACATAACATACTGACGGAGGCAAGCAAATTAGGAATAAGTATTATTATGATTTGAAATGAATAAGAGAAGACACTACGGCATTCGATCGACATGTTGGCGGAGAGTTGAATTTCTGGTTGCATAACTTTTAATTGTAAATAATGGATAATAGACGTACTTAAAACATAAAATGTTATTGATTTTTGGAGCATATAGTCCCGTAGTGTTCAAGGTCCGATGTAGCCCGATCCAAAAATGTACTGGTCCAGCTTACCAATGGATAGCGGTGCGATACATTTAGCTCACAAGCATAATTCACACGTGGAATTACAATTATAATTGGAAGATTCAGCATCCCAACCATGGCAACGGTTCATCCATCAAGTTTCGAAGCACGGGAAATGCTTTAAGGAATAACATATACCTGTCACATATCATAACACAGAGAGAACTCGCTATGCGCGGCGCGGCTTCACACAGTATACATCATACTCCGTACAAAAGACATAAACGCGCTCCACACTTGCTCTATCCGCATTTTACCCGCCCCCCGCCCGGCTAACCGTGTTTATACGTTCAGCAAGCACACAACATGTGGAGGAGAAAGAAAACACACTGCTTTACGTTTTGACCAATTTATTTTTTGGTTCAACAGCCATTCTAAAAGGGCAAGACAGTCATCGGTTCACTCAATAAACATATATAACACAATGCACACTGCATACGTCACGTGTCACGCCTCACGTGACACGCGGCACAGCCTCACTCGGCGTCACGCACTCGTCACAGGAAATACAAAATAATACTGGTTAATAAATATTCAATACGTGAATACATTAAAGCTCGATGGCGGGTCCAGTCACTCGTCACTAGTGAGTCGTCAGTTTGCACGAAAGTCTCAGCACACGGTCTCCATGGGCACGCGGGGCGCGGGCGCGGGCGCAGCGGACGCGGCGGCACCTAGTGCTGGAGCGGCCTGGGCTGCCGGCGCGGGTGCCTGCGTGGTGTGCGTGAGAGACTCGCCGCACGAAGGCAGGTGCGTGGAAGAGTGAGTGGCGCGCGCAGCGGCTCGCTCGGATGCGCCGGCGCAGCACGCTGCCGCGCACCGCTTTAACGCCGCCCACGCGTGCGGCTGGCACCCCACCACTAGGAAGATGAAGACGCCCTGCAGCGCATTCAGCAAGTCCGTCGCGTACCACACGTATTCGGGACCGCCGGCTGCCCATGACACCACGTCCGCGCCCCACGTCACGCCCATCACCACCACCAGCTTGGCGCACACGCGGCCCAGCGCGGCGCGCTCTGACGTGGATTTAACCTCGTCACGGCGCCACAGGCCACACGTCAGCTGTCGCGTCGTTGAGATGAACAGCGCCAAATTCACCAGCAGCAGCACGCCAACCGGTCCGAAGAAATACACCAAGATCTCCATATCACCGTAGAACCAACAGCGCTGCACGGCGAAGCGTGGGCGCAGCAGTGGCGCGGCGGTGGGCGGCAGGTGGTCGAGCAGCGCCGCCGCACCCGCCACGACCAGTGGTCCACCCCACGCGTACACCATGTACACGCGCAGCCGCCACGCCTCCTGGCCGCGCTCCAGGCTCGTCGGACGGAAGTCGCTGCGCACAACATACAACCTCAATGTTCACATTCTCAACTACACTACGTAATATACAGGCAGGACTACTCACCGGAATGTCCACCAGATGTTGAAGCACATCGTGTTGAGCCAGAAGAACGCGGACAGGAACAGGAAATGCATGCACACCGCTGCACCGCACATGTGAACAAAACGCACTCGTTACTCACATAAACACAAACTCGAGCGATAGTCGTCGACAACCGGATCCTCACCTAGCGCACGACACAGTGTGGGCGGCACCCGATCTGCGGCGAGCTGTGTGGCCGCGAGCAGAACATCGCCCAGCATCAGGGCCGCCACGTAATGAGTCTGACAGCGCCAGTGGAGCGCGTGATGAGCGGCCGGCAGCGCGAAGCCAGCCGCCAGCGTCGCCGCCAGGAACGCCGCGCCGACCGCCAAACCAGCACCGTACAGTGCATGTCGCGCACCCCTCGCCGGCGTCGGCGCCCGCGCTGCCGCCTCGCACGCCAGCACGCGCGCGCCGGTTTCGCCGCGTACCGCATCTGCACACCACGCGCCCGCCTCGAGCCGCGCGCCTCCCGCACCACCCAGCTCCAACGCGCCGTCGGCCGCGAGACGAGCGCCCCTCAGCGCGCCCGCCACCGCGTACTGCGACCCTGCCGCACAAGCCGGCCACCCGCGGCCCACAGTGCTGCCGTTGGCGAGCGCCGCCAACTCCTCCAGCGCATCGGCCGCGAGAGGCTCGTCGCGCACGCAATGTGCGCCTTCCACCGCGCGTCCTTCAGAACAACACTTCGAGGGCGCTCGCGGCACGTCCTCGGCACAGACGAGCGCCGCCGTTACGTCGACACAGAACCGCTCCAATGGCAACACACGCACCTCCCCACGAAGCAGCATCAAGGAACCGTTGTTAGCGAGTAGCGCGTAGGAGCCAGCGTGGTCGGGGAGAGCTCGGAGCTCGGCGCAGCCCGGTGGAGCTGCCTCACCGACGCGCCAGTGCGAAGGCACTCGGCCACGTTCTAGGAATCCGCCACGCGCCGGCGCATACACTAGCGGCGTCCAGGTAGGCTCGTCGGCGGCGGCGGGCGCGCACGCAGCGGCGCTCGCGGCCGGCGTCAGCGCGAGCGCATCCAGCGCGTCAGGGTCGAGGCGGCGGCCGGACGGGCAGCAGCGTGGCACCGCCAACGGCTGCGGCCGCGCGCCGCCCGCCGCCGCCCACACGCTGCACGCAGCGAGCAGCGCCAACACCAGCACCATGTCGCGGCGGCTCACCGCTCGCGCCGCCATAACTCACTTTTCTTCGCCATTACCATCACTGTTCACAGGTCTGTAGTATACGTTTACAAAAATACCACAATATTGTACGCTTTCGTTTCGATGAACTACCCGTGTTCTTAGTGGATAATTTTTCAACACAGGACACACTGTTGATAATTCGTAAAATCTATTTCGTTTCGACAGTACAAACACGTGGTTATTCACTTGGCGAACGAACGACGCAAGCTTCCACCTCGGGAGATATCGCGAGACTGACGCGTCGTCCGCGCTCCGCGACGGCGGCGGTTGCGGCCGGCGTGCTCCCCCCCACACCGCCCCCCGCACTCCCCGCCCGCGGCGCTCAGTGCCCACCAACTCTCTCCGCTATAAGATGCAAGTGCTCTGCATTCTGCAACAGCTCCGTAATGCGTGTAGATCAGAAACGATCAAAAATTACCACACGGCATTAAAAATCTTCATTGATGTATGGAGTTTGATTATAATTCTTAAAATTCAGCAGTTATCGGGTTTCATGAAAAAGTACTAAGTTGATACTGCTTATCTCTTTGATTTTGATAGGTACCTATTCCAGACAAGACTTTTTACTTTCAACATGCTTACCTATTATTATATTCTGCATATGAATTAGAATTATGGTTATGTGAAAGTTAGTTTTACCGAGTGGATACCTATTTCCTTATTTTAATAATGCCGCCAATAATACCTACAACTCCAAATGCTTAATGAAAAACTGCGAAAAACACACCAGTATAGGTTTATTGGCCCACTAACCTATTGAAGTTGGAAACAATGAGAGATAATGCGAGTCTGTGGGGCTGGTTCCGTGAAGACTAGCCACCTTCAAGTCTCCGCTTGCATCAATTCTAGCTAATGCAACCTGCCGCTGGGCACTGGCGAATACCAACAGTAAATGCTGCAAACGGCAGATGATCGCCCCGAGAGGACATTAACACCAATAGTATATGATTTATCACTGCTAATGCCATCTAACGGCGAGTCTGACGATGCGCATCGCACTCGACACCGCGCGCCGCGACACCACTCACTCAGGCGCCATGACAGTATCGTTTTAGTTCAGTAGTTGACAAACTATATTCTCAAATAAAATGTAGATGGCATTACTTCTTTTATTTTTTTTTTTGTATTTTAAATGGAATAATTATGTACTATGTAGAATATACAATAAAAATATTACATTAAGAATTTTCATACAATATCTGACGAGGGCGCCATCTTATACAGTGTACTTTGCTCAGCTTTGGTACCTCAAAGCCTAGCAAGCCTAGCTCTTGCGTCCCTACGCGTAAAATAAGCTATTTTGTTTTTAGTAGGTTTATCAAAATATTTCGGCATTAAAAATCAACATGTCAAGGAACAAAAAAGAGACGCAATTATGTTTGTGACGCCATGAGGAATTACAATGTGCGTGAAAAAAAATAAAATAAATACACCTACAACGTGCCCATTCTTGCACGTTGCAATAATTGGAATATGAATAGTTTGCCCATTTTTAAGCAATGTACTGATTTCACAAATAAGCTTTTCCTTTTTATTTGCCATTACATACCTATATAATAATTGTTAAATTCGAACACAGTATTACAATACCCTATTGTTACACTGATCGCACGTCGACCGTCGGCTGCCATCGTCCGCGACGTGCTAAGAATCAATTATAATTACTGCAGCGCCGTAATTTCACAATGGATAAAGATTTAGAATCATGTGTAGGTGATACAACACTAGAGCTATGTGGGTGATGCGAATGTCGGAAGCACCGCTTCGTCAGTTTCTGTCCTCAAATAGCAGCACACAAACAATTGGATAGGTCTAACTTTTATTTTCTGAAATGATTACATACTTGATATTAATTTTTTTAGCTCCCCCAAAATAGGCGTCGGGGGACCGTGAGGCAACAGTCGGCACACAAAGGAAAATAAAATTTCAAAACTAGTAACGAACGCACAAATGAAACCACTGGGTCTAGAACCTGGGTTCCTAACCTAGGGATAATTACCCCCGTGGGGGTAAATCAGCTATTTCACGAAGGTAACAAAGAACCTAATTTTAGGATCGTAAAATAAATAGTAACAGAGCTAACATTAGAATTGTAAGGCTAATTGCAATTAATGATAAAGATGTTTGTATGCTTGTATTGTTTATTTTGATACCATTTTGAAGGCGGAATAATATTAGTTTTCCACATAGATCACGGGGGTAACAATATTGAAATGGTTAGGTTAGGTAACCACTGGTTTAGAAGCTTAAAACGACTAAAACTATTAAACTCAGAACCACTTTCTTACCCGATTTTGAAAATTCTTTCACTGATAGGAAGTTGCATTACTCTTGAGGGCTGCAGTGGCGAAGGGCCTATATAACCCGATTCCTGCGACTTCCCTTTATGTAGAATTTCTATAGAATCTAATTATCATTAGAACGATTTGCAGACTGCTTTTATGCATATTAGTACCTATGTATTGTGTGGCTTCACTTTCGGAAAATTTCACCTTTTGCCACTGGAGTGCTATTAAAAAACACTATACAACGCCATCTATTTCAATTATCTGATTAAAAACATTCTTTTATCTCCCATTCGATCAAATTATTGGGGTATAAAGTACCCTACATGTTAATTTAGGATATGGTCTATCCGCGTGCCAAATCCGTTCAGCTGTCTGCGGTTACGGCAAATAATGGAATCTTTAAAAAGATTGCACAGCTTTCTGCACATAACGCTATCTATGAATTACTGCGACAAGAACACGGTGAGACATTCATACCAAGAATGGTCTTGCACGCGTGCGAAACCACGAGCAACGCTTAGTGTTATCTTCTATACTTATAATAAATCTGTAGGGAGGTCAATTCTGTACATGAAATATATTTCTAAAATAACTATCAGGGGGTGATTAGGGATCGATACTGATGCCAAAAATGCAATTAGTAAAATTTTTGTCTGTCTGTCTGTCTGTGTAACCGTTATAGAAACAAAAACTACTCGACGGATTGTAACGAAACTTGGTACAATTATTTGTCATACTCCTATGCTGGTTATAATATACTTTTCATCACGCTACAATTAATAGGAGCAGAGCAGTTAAGGGAAATGTTGGGAAAACGGGAGAAGTTACTCCATTTTTTAAGCTTCCGTCGCGTGTGCAACCTTAATGGTTAAAGCTACACAGAAATCATGTATGAAGGAAATGTTCTCCTTAAAATTATGTAAAAAATATCCCACGACAGCATATGTCTATCTTTTATGGTTGACTCACAATAACACGTGTAACTCCCGATAGCTAAACAGTTCGAAGCTTTCTCATTATATTTGTCTACTCTTACGTTTATAACACTCTCAGTCATCCCTAATTAAAAAAGTTTACATTATTAAATATTCCATAAAAAATAATCATAGAAATCGGTATAGAACCACCAAAGTTATACATGAGATGCGCTAATAATAAGCCATCATACGTGAATACTGAATCATGCTATAAGGATTATTTCTGTATATATATAAGGTCGCGAACGCACAGGCAGGCGGCTTGCTTGGCACCTAGAGTCTAGCGAATCACCTAGCGAGTAGCTTCGTAAAACGAACATTATCGAACGTTCGCGACCGGCTCCATTTTTGAAGTCCGAAATCCACGCGGGCGAAGCTGCGGGCGGAAGCTAGTATAAAATAAAAGGCAAATGTTAAAGGGGTGGTTCGTATATTAAGTGGTATCGGGGGCGGGGGGCGGCGAGGCGTCGTAGCGCGGCGGGTTGGCCCACGGGTCGTACCCCAGCACCGACAGCATCGGCGCCAGCTCGGCCATGTCCGCGCGCACGTCCGCCGGGATCTGCCCCACCCACTTGTCCAGGGCGTCGAGGTTCACTGGTCGCACCACCTGGTCGGACGAGCGCTCCACGCTGCAATAAATATACACAATTTATAATCACTACTAACTCTGCCATTGAGTGTGGAAGTCAATGCAAGCTAGCCATGTGAAATACTTGGATAGCGCGACGCCGTTGGGCTGGTTGATGTAGCGCTCGTGGTGCATGACGGCCTCGTCCCAGGGCAGATCGAGAAACGCTAGGATACGGTGCAGCGTCTCCCGCGGCCACAGCACCAGCGACTCGTAGCGGACCATCAGGCAACGCGTTGGCCCCAACGACTTGCACTGTTGGTACATCAGCTCTACGGCATGATTCCATTTCGTCAGACACTGCCGGTAGCTCGTCAAGTCGAAGCCAGTTATTGTCACCTGCGATCATAATTCACATTACATTACAGGACGTCGCCGTCGGTGACTCAAGTAATAAATCGAATTTAAAAACGCACTTTGCGAGTGATGATAGAATGCACGGTAGCGCGACCATCGCGCACCATAAACAAGAACTTCGCATTGGGAAAGAGCTCTAGAACGTAAGTGCCCATCTTGAGTACGAGCGGGTCCTTGTTGCAGAGTCGCGGCGCAGGCTCGCCGTGGCGCACGATCACTTCCAGGCAGAATGCAGCAATGGCGTTGTCGAGGACCGCGCGGGATACTCCCGCCTGTTCGAGTCGCACGCTCTCCTTCTGCGAGCGCGCCCAGTGCTGGCGCATCTGCAGGATACGCGGCACGACGCGCGTCTCCTGTCCGCAGCGCACGTCGCCGTGCGCGTCCAGCATGGCGCGCATGAGCGTGGTGCCGGAGCGGGGCACGCCGCCGATGAAGATGAGCGGCAGGTCGCGGCCCTCGACCGGCGCGGCGAGGTCGCGGCGCGCGCGCCCCGCGCGACTCCCGTGCCACGCCCACACCACCAGCACGGCCACCGCCAGCGCCGCCGCCAGGCGCCACCGCGCGCCGCGCCACATCGCGCCGCGCCTGCACCCCACACATAAACATCTTACCACAATACACATTATTAAAAACTCCAAACCCAAATTATTAATAGACAAAACAAAAAGTTATCATGAATGTTTAATAAATTATTACAAACTATACTTTATACCTGCTAAAGTATAACACCTGTAAATTGTAATGCAAAGTTGTTTAAGTAAATGTTTCAAATGATATCTTCGGGCTATAAGCAAAACTGTGTTTTCAAATACAATGTCTTTAAGAGTGAGCACCCATAGTTTGACCAAAACAGCAATTGCATGCCATGAAATTATCAAAAGAAGATTCCACATTATGAAAATATTTAATAGCGCCAAATAAAGTGCAAACACTATTTATTACAAATATATAATATTATGTTATGATACATCATACAACTAAAATAGAGAAATAATTAACTAATATTTTCGTTATTTTTAAAGTGTTTTTAAAAATATGATGTATATCTAAGAAAAACATCAATGCGTACAAATATATAAAATGGTCACCCTCCAATGGTGAGGCTCAAGATCCAAACCACCCGTGGTTAGGGATTCAAACTGATCTCCTCACGGTAAAATTATTATTTCTCACACCACAATTATTAAGTTTTAGTTTTAACGATTTTAAGGTGTAATATATATTTTGCCGGGATAGAAAGCAACAAAAACTAATTAGTTCTACTTCTTACACTTAACGGTCTAAATTCTAATATATATGTGAAATCACTAATAAAAATATAGATACAGAAAATCATGGCATAAACGCCTTCCTTTTGGAAAGATACACAATAAGCATGTAGAAGTACACTACACTAGTCACGGACTAATTTCTACTATATTACACATTACTTTCTAACTTTTAATTAAACGAAATGCGGGTCATAAAAATATCGCAGAACCGTCAATAAATAGAATGAATATGACAATTTACAAACACCGCAAATTAACACCATAATGAATTATGAGGTTTGATAAGCGTAAAAAGTGACAACAATACATAATCGGTTGCCGTGAAGCCGAGCAGGCTCGGGTTCACTTTGCCTATAATCTTCCGCACGATTCCAACGCACACTGTGATAGTAGATCACATAAAGTCTTAGAAAGTGCTGCCATCTGTCTAAAAACATACTACGACGTTATATTATTATTATTACCTTGCGCCTGTGGCGCCATAATTTGATATTGTTAATGGGGAATTTTTAGGGAAAAAGGTTCAAGTTGCCTGATGTAACGTTATTTAAACATTGTTTTAACTAATTGATATTGTTTATGTAAGCAAACAACAGGCAGATGGCTGATGGATATTGTCATTATTAGGTTGTCATTAATGTACCTAATAAAAAAAATAAACTATTATTGTTATTCTTAGCCTAGTATTTTCTAAAATAATAATTTAATTATTTAATATATACATTGTTTAGTACCACCCCAAACCTAAAAGAGATGCCAGTAAGAATCGGGTTGTATGGACACTTAGCTACTGTCATGTAGATTGAGGCTTCTTTCAAAACCCATTATAAATTTTCATGATATTGTCGGAGCCTAAGCTATTCCTCTACATTAACAAAGTTATATTGTGATTAGCAATAACTGTAAAAATGTCAGAGCATTAAGTGCCATGTCTGGGTTTTGTTGTTTTACTTAATATAATGAATAACAAACATAATGTATTCCAATATTATGAATGTTAAAAAAGAGCATATAAAGCTGAAAGTAAAGTAGGTACAACATAAAACTTATATATTTGTACGCTGACGCAACAGCAAACCATAGTAAACAAATTATGTATTACTATAACACCTGTAAACTAAGTATCTATGCTTACAAATAAATAATTTGATTTGATTTGAAAAGACCTAATGTTCGACCACACTTGCTACAATTTACAGCACCACCAGGAGAACTTATAAATATGGGACTAGTAAAATATATATAATGTCATACTCATTACACCTGATGACCTTATAATTAAATGAGTGATTGCCTGATGCCATTAGTCATTATATATATATATTATAATTTTATGATTGAATCTTTCATTCTACTATTTTTTTTCAAGTTAATGTGGTAAATCCATGCAACTACTCTGGATATAATGTTTTAAATTTCGAACACCTCATGATTTACACCAGGAGTGGCCAACTTGGTAAGACCCAAGATCTACTTTTCACTGATGATACTCTGAGCGATCTACCAAGCTACATGCATTTTGAAATCTTAAATGAAACAACACAGTTCAGTGCACAATTTATTATTATTTTGATTAAAAAATTATACAAGACAATGCGTGCAGCAGTTAGTTATTAGGTATGTTGCGCGATCTGTTCTACGTATTTATATTTTTGCCTTGCCACGATCGACTGAACTTGTTGTCGCGATCAACCAGTCGATCGCGATCCACCGGTTGGCCACCCCTGATTTACACAGTAATATTATCTAAGAAAGTTGCTTATTGTTAGTGCACAAAAAAATGTTTGAAACAAACAGTTCAGATCAGTGACCACAAACTTAATTATATGTCTCACATCTACATGCCATTAAATAATGTTACTAGTCAATTTAAATGCACTTAGGTGCACCACCATAATACATAAAAATTACCCATTAGAAAAAAAATACTATTTATTTTGCATATCCCAATAAAGACAAGTGATTTAATATCTGGTAGTGTATCTATACAACCACTTTACTAAAATATAATGTATAATAAAAATAATAAACATTATGCCTAAAGGAATGGTTCAAAGAGGAGTGACACCGTGACTACAAACATTTTGAAAGAGCAGGAGTATACACTTACGGTCACTAGCAGTTAAAGGGTGGCTGATACTACTAAACAGATCCTGTAACAAGGTACCAGTGACATCTCCTGAAACTACAGTACACTGCACCATATACAAGTTATTTGGCAGCCAACCTGCCCTCATGACCTGTCTCCAGGCATTGATCTTTAATAATATTGTAGCACAAGTTGTACATGTTTTAGCTACCTTTATGTGATTATTTTTAAGGGCCTCTAAACTGCACACTAATACAATGTGCTCATAGTTTAAAGTTGCGATGTCGACCACGGTGGCTCGGCACACAGTCACCAAACATTTGTTGTAGTATATTCAACTGCTCCTCACAAGAAGTCCTGTCATTACTCATGAGTGTTCTCTACCTTTCACTGAGCAAATCAAATGTATCTAATCGACCGTGCGACGTGCCATCGAGAGACTACACTAAAAATATCAAAGTTACAAAGAAGTAGTACGAAACTGAACAAACACCAAATGCCTAAATTGAGTTTTTTACATGGAATGAGCAAACGAACTTCATGAAGATCACGCCGCTTCGGGGACAGACACGACAACAGGCCACTTACCTACATGAATAATTACGTTTCAAAAACGAATTGCTTTATATCTTCGCCGCCGACGCGTGTATTTACACAAAAAATTTATTTCCTTGCTCCACGTACACGCCACACAGTGAATACAGGGCGCTCTACTGGACTAAGTATAATAACCAAGTAAAATATTAGAAAACAATGGCAAACTATAAAAAAAGTTATTTCTATTATTTATTTGGTTATAAAGACTAGAATATATTAAATGATTTTTAAATAGATGGTTACTCCACTTTTAACGAATGTAACACGGATTTGTCAATAAACTGTGACAAAGACAAAATGTGACAACGTCTGTCATCTGTCAACTGTCAACGACCGCAGCGCTGCGTTCGTAAGGCTGGCTTAAACACTTTTTTTTTCTGTTACTAAATTCGTAGTAAGTTGACATACATTTTACTTTTATTTGATTAGAAAAAACATACGTACCTTTTATTTAATATTATATATTATGTTAGTAAATTAGCTTAGTTTTATATTATGTTGGATAGTTTATAATTTGGCAGCATTGTTTTCGACCTTATTGTAGTACGTTTGAAATAAAAATAAATTCTATGGTAGTCATAGACATTTTTATTTCTGTGGAGTTTCGAGGGAAAAGTGATGTCATGATTTTATATCGATAAAATATATTATTCAAATATATTAATTGGGGAAAGAGTTTCTTCACATTTTATATGAAAACATAAGACGACTTTTTTCAAAGTTTATTCACATTACATTAGAGTATATATATACCATTTTGTTCGATGACTTTGTGCCCGATATGGCGATAGGCCCGCCCCCTATCACATCATGGGACGGAATACACTTGGCGAAAGGTAAGTGCCATGGTTGCGCCTCTGCATACCCCTACGGAGATAAAATGCGTTGTGTTGTGTGTGTGTTCGATGACTCTGCCATCTTTCATGAAGTGATATGATCCCCTTGCAGTAGAAATGTTGGGACATTTGATAAAAAAAAATGGCACCAGTAGTTTTAGCAGTCCTGTCTTGATTTTTAATAATAATAATAACTGCCCACAGGCGCCCCCGTGGCGAGCCGACGGTAAGTGCGAATATCGCGTTCCGTAATTCCGTGGGGGCTAAATGAGACCCTCTGACCCTTGGCTTGCTTTGACTGGCCAGCTCAGGGTGGAAATTGCAGAAGCTGAGAACCTCAGGTCCAGGTTGGAAGTGCTCAATCTGCGTAATAGCAAGAAAACCCGGTCCAGGACGCGACAGTGACCCGCAATGGTGGAATCGGTGCAAACCTCTCGACACCCTTAAGCCACACTTTTTTTTTCATCCTTCGCTTATGCTATTTATGGGATGCCCATATTGGGGGGGCAAGTCACCGTCTGCCTTGAATACGAATGATTGAGACATTTTACTTGGCAGGTGTCCCGGAGTTTAATCAATAGCCTAGCAACCATTCCAGCTAGATTCCATCCATAGACTTAGTATAAATCCCATCTTTTCTGCAATAGTCCCTGCACCTTGCAAGCGCTGTCTTTGGCTGTATTTCCTCCACAAGGACAAACAGAGAGAGAACTAACAAGGTGTATCAACCCCAACTAGAGTAATGTGTGTAAAGGGGCCTTAACGTGTTGGATCCATGTCCCCACGCAAGCCTTCCAAAAGGATCGGCCTTTATGCTGTGATTTCCCGCAGGCAAAATACAACATAATTATAATAATAATTATTTATTTATTTGGAACAAAAACATTAAAATAACATAGAGTACAATTGTATACTTGTTGTCTACCTACAGTAGTTAAAGGGATAACTGTATTGCAGCTAACAGCGCCCACCATCAGACGTGAACAAAGCTATAAGGTTTTGATGTAATAAATAAAAGGTGTGTATACATGTGTGTATGTGTGTGTGTGTGTATCTCTCTCTCTGTGTGTGTGTGTGTGTGTGCATAGATCACTTAACGAAATCTAACAAAAGTAAATAAGAATTAGAGATTGGCATTAGAGATCTAAATTTATGATTCTGCCTGGCGGTAGAAGGCCATATTAACCCATGCCCTCCCAGTGCCACTATACACACAGCATCACCTCACTTCGAGTTAACCCAGGTTTAGTTTGAGACCTTTGACCACAGTCTTTTTCGTACGTTTTTGTTGCAATCTCTTCAAAACCGTTTCGGTTTCATTACGTCACAATAAAGAATTGCAAATGAGTACGCGGTTTATTAAGTTTCTTTCAGTAAGCTCGTGTAGCATCCGAATATCGAGCTTCTGTGTGTTTTTTGTCATATGGGTCAAAACTGTTTTGTGGTTAATTCTAAGTTCTTCAGCTACATCGTATCTATGGATATGTTGATCTACCTCAAATTTATCAAAATTGCTATCATTATTTAAAAATGACTTAGCTGCATCTATGACATCAAAATTCCCAGATTAAAAACGCTTAAACCTTACTGACACTGCATTAGGTCCAAAAATTTCGCGGTCTGCGATGCATATTTTTCGTTTTTTTACTAATTTTGACAGAAAGAAAAATAAATGAAAAATTGCTGAAAAGTACATTTTACTAATATGTTTCTTTTTTAAAATGTTCCGTTTTAATGTCATCAAAACCATCCACATACAAATAGTACAGCCAATGAGATTTTATTACAAATTTATACATATTGTATGCAAAGACTGTACCCCGACTAATTCGTAAATTTGTGGACATTCGATTGACATTTCTTAATTGTTTCCAGTTTTTCTTCTTCAACGGAAAAGCATAATGAACAATATGTATTTCAATAACACCTGTAAACTATCTATGCTTACAAATATATAATTCAATTTGATTCTTTTTCAACCTTAGAAGTTCTTGCCAGTTCTAATTATTAGTTATGATAAAATAGCTCAAACATTAAGTGAGATTGGCATGATTATTATTATGTTATATACCTTCGTAATTAATAGTATTAAATACCTATACCTTCCTTATTTCACGAAACATCAGAATTGAACCTATCGAGTTTATTATATAAGTTTTAGTAGTTTAAAAATGTACATCACAAAATAGACACATTGGTATTTAATAGTAGTTTATTATACTACTAGCATGTTCTTGCAGGTCCTCCCCCGGGTGGAATGCAGTTCCCTCTCCTTTCCACCTGATGCACTTTTTTTTATTTTAGGTTTCGCGGAGAAAATGCCTTATTACTACCGCCCAGCCTTCGTGGGGGGCGACTGAGCGGTTATGCTGGGGTAACCGTGCCTTACGACCCGGCTTTGAGCCGCCTGGATTTGATGGTGACCGACCGATGGTGGGCGACCGCTGGGCCGAGTCCCTAACCCTATATACAACTTAAGCCTATGCAAGGCCTACCAGCTAAAACTCCGCGGTGGCCCTCTTCGGCGCATTTGGGACGGCTGCGGGCTTCCTCTGACGTTGAAGTGTCTAAGTCTGCGACCGCAGCCGCCCCTGCGCGGTGCCGCCTTGCGGCCCGTCTCCTATTCTCAGAAGCCCTCGCGCACCGAAGGACGCCCTCGGCGTCTACGACAGTATGAGGCCAACAACACACTGCCGTCCATCCTGGGGGTCAATCGAAAGATGTGCAAAAAATGCACAAAAATGCCCTAGGGCGGACAGCCCCCTGCTGTCCGCCGACGACCCCCTTCGTGGCCCCTATTAGTCGCCTCTTACGACAGGCAGGGGATACCGTGGTGGAATTCTCCAAACGCCCCCATTCCACAAGGCGGTCCACCTGATACTCTGCTCTATAGCACCGAACATTTATCATACAGCGTGTGGCGGTACAATCGATGCATACACCGCCATCTTGTCAACATCGCCGGAACTGCAAGAGAATCGATGCAGTGACGCAACTACAGTGATATCACACAGCAATCACGATAGATGGCGACGTCGATCCTGAATCACGCTTGCACAATTTGAGCGACGCGTTGCATATATACCATCTCCGAATAGGAACCGTCGCATCGGAGGGGCCGCGGCCGGTCAGGCGCAACATTTGCCTGACTGGGAATCTTCCCCCTCTATAGAGGAACGCAACCATTTGTTCCTCTACAGTGGCGTATGGTAGTGTGGTTCTGAGATTTACAAATTTTTATACTATAATTGAGTATCTATTGAATCTGTGGCCAATTTGAATGAAATGAGCATATAAAATAGAATAATACTTTATATTTTTTAGATAAATAGACAAAAAATGTTTTAAGTGAAAATTCTTTAGAATCGTTGTAATTTGGAACTTGATGAAACGAAAATGCATCATGATATTTGGGAAAGAAACAGCGTTAAACCAGCCTGCTAGCTATATTTTTATTCTTTTGTTGGTATATGTTTAAGTTTAATACATGTGTTTACGCCTACATATTACAAAGCTCTAGTATAAAGCAAGCGTGTTGTATTATTTCAGTCTTTTTATTTCTGTTTATTATTTGATGTCACTAATATAATAATTTGCAAGTATGTTTTAATATTATGCTAAAATAATAAACTTTACATATATCCTAATTCTCCTGATACTGTATATCCATCTCTATCTCTCGTAGTCTACTTTTTAGATGTTAAATTCTGCTGTCTGTGAATTGCACACACATAAACTCTTTTTTTACTCTCGATTATTAATTTCTGACGTCAAACAGTCAATTTTTATCCAAAAATATTTAATACTAGCTTCCGCCCGCAGCTTCGCCCGCGTGGATTTCGGGTTTTAAAAATGGAGAAGGTGCTCAATTTGTCGGGATGTTTTTTTAATTTATGGTGGTATGCAGGTGGTCCGATTGTCCGGTCAGGGTCTGATGATGGGATCCTGGTGAAATCGAAGGAACTTTTAACCATTAAGGTTGCACACGAAATGACGGAAGCTTAAAAATGGAGTAACTTCTCCCGTTTTCCCAACATTTTCCATCACTGCTATGCTCCTATTAATTGTAGCGTGATGAAAAGTATACTATAACCAGCTCAGGAGTATGAAAAATAATTGTACCAAGTTAAGTTAAAATCCGTCGAGTAGTTTTTGTTTCTATAACGGTTATACAGACAGACAGACAAAAATTTTACTAATTGCATTTTTAGCATCAGTATCGATCCCTAATCACCCCCAGTTATTTTTGAAAATATATTTCATGTACAGAATTGACCTCTCTACAGATTTATTATAAGTATAGATATGCAAAAGTAGCTCAAAAATTGTCCATAACGAAAACATGCATTTTAAAGTAAAACAAAAGAAATAATATCGTGAAGCCAACCAAATAACTAATGATATATTAAATTTTGTGACTGTTCAATTTAGTCGGGTCCGCGATATCACTTTTGTTGAGTTTCAGAACGCGACATTACATTATTATATTCTGTGCTCCAACGCACACTGCTTTGATGTTAGGAACACACCTACATTGCTTAGACAACAGTGAACTTTATACAATAGCAATAAAGCTCAAATTGACTCTACGTATTAGTTAGAAAACGTTTGTATGGGAAATAGAAAAATGCTGTTTTGAGGATTTTCCCGGCAATTATTCGAATTTTTCTCACCTTTTAAATCTTCCCTAGACCTCCACGAATAATTCAAGACCAAGATAAGATAAATCCGTTCAGCCGTTCTCGAGTTTTAGCGAGACTAACGAACAGCAATTCATTTTTATATATATAGATACAGATACATAAAGTCTATAATTTTATTTTTATATATGTACCTATATATAGGTGACTTATGAAGCAAAGTATCGATATTCGATACTAAATGAAATATATCGCTCGCTTACTTGTCTATGTGAGCAGTGGAATCTACTGAATCTACTTTTTCCCAGAGAAGTCATTATAATTACAAAATATGATAGTAGACAAGTTGCAGAAACCTGTAAAATCCCTTAAAACATACCACAACCTGTGATGCTAACTGATCTTGATATTCGGAAGGGATTAATTTCAACTCGGCGACATGACGCGAACTTCTTTCCTTTATGTCGTACAATATGGCCGCCGTGTTGTATTTGTCCATTGTTGTTTACGGCGGATCGGCAGACTGCGACAGTTATGACTGTGTTACAGTGAAAAGATAAAGTTTTTCAAAAGACAAGTGTGACATTGGACACGTTTTATTTTATTGATAGTGTAATTAGGAATCTTATTGAAATACGTGCAATTCATAGTTTGTGTTTTCGATGCTAGACCGGTGAATAAGTGGAGTGCGTGCAGTGATTATTTTTATAACGAATTGGTAGCAGTGTATTATCAACTCGAGATGTCACAACATGAACGGACGCGATGAGCTCGCCGCGCCGTCCGATCTCAGTGCATCCCCGCAACTCATGGTACGCATAACAATTGACCATTCGCATCTGCCGCCACTCGCTAGATATACACTTCGACGCTGGCCTCCGTGCGGCATAGTTGCTGTTATATGTATAGTTACCAGTAGACTGATTTAATTGCAAGAAACTTGGTTTACCTTGCAACCTCCTCAGTGGAGTGGTCAGCTCGGCTAACCGCTCTGGACCTCATCTGTAAACAGTACACCACCGCCCTATTCTGGAACTCGAAATGTTTTGGAATGACTTGTCCAAAAATGATGTTAATAACTACTCCCAATCAGTTGGTGTTATATGATTTCCCTATTTTACTTGTGTTTATTGCAAAAAATTATAATTCTCCATGATTATTAGAAAAAGCTTGAAAATGTTAATCATTATTGCATTGCTATCTTTCTAAGACATATGATCAGTCAACATCCTTTTTCAATAAATTTCAATCAGAATGATAAGCACAATGCAGTGTTGTGTTATGCATTGCTTTGTAATATTCAAAGGTCAGATGGTATTCCTATGGTTTGATATCAGCTATCGTCATCACCATCTGTGAGATGGTTGAAAACATGTGCTCTAAACTGCTGAGGAGTCGGGTATCCCACAGAATATTTGATTCTGTAGTATTGGCTCAAGTTTGATATGTTTTGGTAATACTACTGGATTAGCAGTACATGAAGTTTCAAATCAATCAGAGCTGTCAAAGTTGGTGTCGCCCATTTTTTAAGTAGGAAATGAGCCGATGATCTTCAAATTCTCAAACAGCTTTTGAAAATTAATTTAAATTAGTCCATTTGTTTTGACACTAAAATGTCACAGGAGTCTCACAAAAAAAAGGATAATTTCACTTAGCATACACACATAAATTGGGGTAGTATAGCATTTTGGAAGAATTCTTTTACAGAGACAAACAAGTAACAAAAAAAAATAGCATATAATTTACCTGAAGGTGTGCAAGTATAACAAGCAAGAGTTTGTTTGAATGTGTTAATATGAGGAACTACTGGTTCCAATAAAAAAAAATCTTTTAGTTTTGGTTAGTCCACTTATCAAGGAAGGTCTTAGGCTACTATTCCTTTTAAGAGCATCCATTGCATGTGCTGCCTAAAAGGCTAAAGTTAGACAACAATTATGTAGGATAGTTCCCCTCAAAAATTTCTAAAAAATATATAATACTCAACTAAGTCTAGAGAACAAGGGAAAGATACACAATATTTTAAATTATATATATTTTTTGTATTAGATGTTATGCATCAACAGAAGTGTAATTAAATATTCATTTTAATTTTGCAATTTAATAAGAGGATTGTTAGTGAAAAAAAATTAACACTGTTATTTGAACCAACAAACACAAGTTTATTATGTAAATAAAAGGTTCCCAAACATTTTTTTCTTGTCACCGGCATCTAGATAGTTATGTTGGGGTCACCGTGCCTCTTATAACCCCTTTCCATATTATTAGCCTACATTGATAGATAAAGTCAAGCCAACACTTTAGAACATTACCATTAAACCAGAAAAATTTTTGTGGACCACTGCTTTCGAATTGTGGACTCCTATTTTTTGGTCATGCCAACGTAGACCCCCTCAAGTCTCCCGTGGATCTTTGGGGTCAACTTGGACCTCTTTGGGAATCAATGATGTAAATTATAAATCTAAAGTATAAGTAAAAATGAATCAAAAAGAATATTGCTAACAACTTTTTAATAAACATTGGGAGAAAATATATAGAAACTGCAATAAAATCTGTAAAATAGTTTTACTTCTTAATAATCTGTTGGACTTCCTAAAGTGTTAGCAAATTGAGATTGGCATGGCATACTGAAAATAGGTTATCAGTTGTTGCCTGTGGAACAAGGCTCCATAGTCTAGAAACATGTAAAAAAAATGTTTTCTTTTGTGTTTAAAATGTTGGGGAAAATGACTAAAAGTTCTCCTCCCCTGCAAATCCCACGTTTTTTCCCAATCATCATTTCATTTCAATAAACGACGCCCACAATTAACATGTTGCAAGGCTTGAAATCTTAGCGATCTGCAAGCATGATTGACATGAAGATTGACTTCCTGTAACCTTCTAGCTATTTAGTATTTGTAACCACTTGGTGCTGGGACTATAGTCTTCGTACCAACTGGGGAGATGTAATCTAGGGCTGCTTCTTTGCCTCATTTTGCAAAATACAGTTTTGTCTCTGATTAGAGACCCTGTATCCTTATAATGTTTGGCTACATCTCCTGTAGCCCTGTAGTGTGCTCTGCAATCGGCAAATCACGCTTGGTTGCATGTTCATAGCCTCCGTGATTTCGCGTTGACTGCGTCACAGCTTCCAACATACCCAGAAATTACAATTTTTTTTTTATTATATTACTAATTATTGTAATATAATAAAAAAAAAAGAACTGAAAACTTACAAGAATCTCTCAACTTTTTGCGTAAGATAATCCCAAACTCTGCAACCAAGTGGCTTCCCTGCATATTTCGAAAAGAAAATCTTTTTGATTATAATTTTTAAATTTCGAACATTTATTTAATGCACCTACATTTTCCATTTTGTGTCCAGTATTTGTCTTAAACAGGGTTCATAAATAAGTTGATATACTTGGCTTGTTCCCTAAACTTTTATTATAAAAAACACTAGCTTCCGCCCGCAGCTTCGCCCGCGTGGATTTCGGATTTCTAAAATGGAGGAGGTGCTCAATTTGTGGGGATGTTTTTTTAATGTATGGTGGTATGCAGGTGGTCCGATTGTCCGGTCAGGGTCTAATGATGGGATCCTGGTGATCGAAATCGAAGGAAGCATATAGCATGATTCAGCATTCACGCGTGATGGCTTATTATTAGCGTATTTCATGTATAACTTTGATGTTTTTTATACCGATTTCTATGATTCTTTTTTATGGAATATTTAATTAATAATGTTAATTTTTCAATTAAGGATGACTGAGAGTGTTATAAACGTAAGAGTAGACAAATATAATGAGAAAGCTTCGAACTGCTAAGCTATCGGGAGTTACACGTGTTATTGTGAGTCAACCATAAAATATAGACATATGCTGTGGTTGGATATTTTTTATATAATTTTAAGGAGAACATTTCCGTCATACATGGTTTCTGTGTAGTTTTAACCATTAAGGTTGCACACGCGACGGAAGCTTGAAAAATGGAGTAACTTCTCCCGTTTTCCCAACATTTCCCTTCACTGCTCTGCTCCTATTAATTGTAGCGTGATGAAAAGTATACTATAACCAGCTCAGGAGTATGAAAAATAATTGTACCAAGTTTCGTTAAAATCCGTCGAGTAGTTTTTGTTTCTATAACAGTTATACAGACAGACAGACAAAATTTTTACTAATTGCATTTTTGGCATCAGCATCGATCCCTAATCACCCCCAGTTATTTTGGAAATATATTTCATGTACAGAATTGACCTCTCTACAAATTTATTATAAGTATAGATAGATATAGACAAGTCCTCGCCACATCTGTCGGCTTGTCTGAACGCGATAAGCTCAAAAACTACACAACGGATTTTAATGAAACTTGGTAAGTACATATACCTAGTCTTGCCATAAATATTGTAATAAAGAAAAAAGAAAATTGTTAACTGCAAATAACATTTATTACTTTTACAGTGTGTCAGTTTAATACATAAATATAAAACAATTAAAAATATAAAAAGCTTATTCGAAGTGGTCTCCATTGGCTGCAATACAGTCCTTTAAACGATGAGGCCAGTTATCAATAGAAGCACGCACTCTTTCCATGGGAAAATTCTTCACTGCCAATCGTATAGATTGTTTTAGGGACTCAAATTATCATGGCGTTTAGAGCAAGCTGTACTCTCTAAAACTGACCACAAATCATAATCCAGCGGATTAAGATCGGGACTAGACGACGGCCAGTCTTCAGCTCTGATGAAGTCCGAAACGTTCGATTCCAACCAAGACTGCGTGGACCGAGCTTTATGACCCGGCGCCGAGTCTTGCTGGAAGGACCATACTTGGTTATTGAACATGGTGATGTTAAGGGGCTTAACTACCTTCTCAAGAATGGTATCTTGATACACTTGTGCCGATGTTTTGATACCTTTTTCACAAAAATATGGCTCAGTCACTCCTTCATAGCTAACACCCCACCAAACCATCACTGAAGTCGGATAATGTCCACGTTGCACTCTGTCGACTAATTGGGAAGCTTCCTTAGAGCTTTGAGCATAAATACGGTCATTTTGTTTGTTAAAATGTTGCTCAATTGTAAAAATTTTCTCATCCGTAAACAAAATTTTTCTGTGACCTCCCTTTGCGTACCGCTTCAGTAGTTGTTTCGATTTTACCACCCTATTCTTCTTTAAATTATCAGTTAAGAAATGGCCAGTGCGTCTCTTATAGGCTGCAAGTCCTAAGTCATCTTTTAAAATACGCGACATGGTTCTAGGTGCTATCTTCATTTCCCGAGATAAAATCTTTTGCTTTCGGACAGGATTTCTTCGAATTCTTTCCCTTACTGCTTTGACCACCTTTTTCGTACGAACACTACGTGGACGGCCAGATCTTTTTCTGTCACAAACAGAGGAGGTCTCATTGTACCTATTAATAGCCCGGTACACAAACATTTTACTAATACCAAGTGTATGGAGAGTTTTAAAAATTGCATTTGGCTCCATACCTACTTTGTGTAATGCTATCACAGCGATTCGGTTCTCTTTATCACCCCACACCATTTTAATATCGCAAAATATTTTACAATGTATTGGCGCCAAAATGAGAAAACACAATGAACAATCGTATAAAAATGACAGATTCGAAATTCAAATGTAATATTTTTTTATAATTAAGTGTAACAGTATTTATGGCCAGACTAAGTATTGAGACATAGGCTACTTTTTGTCCCGGGAAATATATACGTCCCGGAAAAAATCACGTGGGCGCAGCCGGGAACAAAAGCGTGTTGTAAAAAATAAGTTTTAACTTTTTCTGCTTGAATTTTATTTCCATTGCAAGATACTTATATTTCTATTTTAATATACATTGTGTATATAATTCCAAAATAAAAGTATTGTAGAAGTACTAATGAAAACGTCCAAAAGTATGTAAAATTGTCCATTCAGGAGCCAAATTATTAGAGTTATTATGTAGGTTGTTGAGAGGTTCAGTTTTACAGTATAAAATATATATGATCTATGTCGAATATCGAAAATATAGTAATTTATTTAACAGCATGTGGTTTAACTTAAATCGAAATGATTGTTTCTGGCTACGCCGTGTCCATTAGAAATAAAATATTTGCCGTCGAAAACGCAGAAAAAATTTCTTTCTGTGTCGTAATCTTTTACTCTACACTTGATATTTTTATACTCATTAAATCGAAATTTATTATATTCTACATTTTTGATGATAAAAAGAAAAGTAGATCGTAATAAAATAAAAAATCTGTCAATAATTATTTGACTCGGATAAGTTTTCGGCCGAATAGTAGTAGTTCTTAGATATTCAGTATTCGGCGGAATAGGGTACATGTAGCCGAATTTGTTCAATTCCGAATAGTTTCTATTTTTTTTATTCCGACACGAAAAAGTGACTGCACTGCACCTGATGGTAAGCGCAGTGCCGTCCAGATAGCGATCACATGGCAACAGACGAAACAAAATATAATTGAACCTTATCCAAAATGAATAATTCTCATCCTATTTTATTTAAACAGTTCCCTGCTGCGTCGTCAAAATTCAAGATTAAAGAATATTTTTATCTTGGACACAATTAAAAAAATCCTCAAAATCCAGTTTGATTTTGAAAAGGTTCCCTTTGCATTTTTTAAGTGACCATTCCGCAATCTAAATAAAAAGAATTGGGGTAATTGCTATTGTTCCCAGTCGGGAGTCCTATAGACTAACTATTCCATCTACACTAGATTAATTGAATGGATGATCCAATACTAATATGTTGAATATAAAAGTGTATGCAAAATGTCTGTCATGTTGGCACACAAGAATTTGCGCACTTCAGATAAGCCTCAAATGTAAAAACGATGTGGTTCAGTCCATTGATTAAAGGTTATCGAAAATCCGCACGATTGCTACATGTATTGATCCCTCTCTCTTTCCGCTATTGCATTACGTTCAAACCTTATAACTCCTTTATATCCCGTTAGCGGGATTCGCGCTGTGATCCAGTCAATTTGTTCTAGATAGAATTTTTGCTGAACGCAGCACAAAGAAGACTTGACGACTGTTCAATCAACTGTGTGTATCAAGGCCTGTACCGAACGAATATGCGTCGAGTTGGATGGTTTTCGGGAAATCAAATCGGAATAACTGTCTAATTGAGAATTTTACAAATCTGATTCAGTGTAATAACATTATGTTCCTTGATTGCGAGATATTATATGTTATGTGTACAGACTGCAAAATATGATTAATACATAGTATAAAAAGATCAATTTCATAAAATATTAAACATGTACGTTTGCAGGGCGTGGAGCGCGGCGTCGGCGGGCGCGCGCTCAATGGCGGCGCGACTGGGGGCGCCGCGGCGGCCGCGCCAGCGCCTGTCGCCCCGCCCGCGCCTCCCGCCTCGCCCGACGGCGCCGAGCCGCCGCGTAAGCGCGCGCGCCCCTCACGGCCCGACGACGCGCCAGCGCTGCGCCGAGCAATCCTCGATTGTCACTTACAGCGTCTGAAGGCGCTACGCGAAAGGTAGGCGTCACTATCCCCACCCTCCACTCATCATCTTCCCCGCCCAGCCCTCCACTCGAACAATACTCGACATCATTGGTTGCAGGTTCACGGAGCAGCTGAGCGAGCTGTATTTCCTGCAGGCGGGTGGCAACATGATGGACTATGCGACGTGGCGGCGGCGACCGGCAACGCCGCAGCTGGTGGCGTTTTTGGAGGCACGCCGGCCTCCGCCTGCGACTGAACAGGTCCCTACTGTGTCTATGCCAGTCGCAACGGCAACGCCCGCGCCTTTGATTATACCTGCCGTGGCCAATCTGACGCCCGCAAGCACGCCGGTCGTTTCGCCTGCGCCAGTTTCTGCCACAGTACAAATTGCTGCCCCTACGCCGACTCCTGCGCCTGCACTGGCGCCGGTCCCAATTCTGACGCCCATCAACACACCGCTGCCGGCCGCTGCGGCGCCCGTCACCAACACCACTCCAATCCCTACGCCCACAATCACACCCACTCCCACCCCCGCGGGAGCACCAGCGGCGCCACCTGTGCCTGCGCCTGCGTCTACAGCTGCGCCTGCTGACGAGATGGTGGAGAAGGCCAAGCAAGAGGCATACGTGGCGCGGCGTGTGACGGAGCTGGCGCGCGCTGGCTTGTGGACAGAACGGCGGCTGCCGCGCGTGCTGGAACCTCCACGCTCGAAGTCACACTGGGATTATCTGCTCGAGGAGATGGCCTGGCTCGCCCAGGACTTTGCTCATGAACGCAAATGGAAGAAACAAGCCGCTCGTAAAGTAAGTTATTTCTTTCTCTGATATAATAGCGATAGTGTATATCCGGTTAGAACAGGCCGGCATAATTGTGTCGAATGGCGATGGATATCGTCTCCTCGGTCAACACTCAGGACTCCACTCCCATTACCAACTGGTGCAATTGTGTTATGTTAACCCATCTGTATATAAAAATCTAAGGGCTCTAATGAGGAGGCCATGCTCTTGATTTTCAAGTGGCGTAACAACACTGAGTTTTTCACAGGAATGTTGTTACTTTCAACAACAAGGTGACCTAAGAATATGGTGGTTTGCAGGTATTAGCTAAACATCCAAGCGAACCTGAGTGGTTGTCCCTCCTTTGAAATTCTGCAAGCTTTATTTTACATTTAGGTATTGGTCAGAGTTTGAGGGTTTCTAACACTACATTTCTGGGCACTCAAGACCCCCGTGATTCCTGGATCAACTGTACTGGTTTCAATAATACTTTTTGTGTTATTTTCAGTGTGCTCGTGCAGTTCAGAAATATTTCCAAGACAAAGCTTTGGCGGCACAAAGGGCAGAAAAGGCTCAAGAGATGCAACTTAAAAAAATTGCAGCTTTTGCGGCAAAAGAAATTCGCACATTCTGGTCAAACGTGGAAAAAGTATGATTTTATTTAGTTTTTAGCAATACTAGTAACTAATAACTGTAAAACTGGTGACAGCTTGTTTTAATTGTTAATTGATTAACTTGTGTTCAATATAATATATGCCTGTAGTATGTTAAAAAAATCTATTTATTCTTTCATGTAGTTGGTATATTGCACCCCCAGAACGTTAAGGACGCAAGTCGTATTAAGAAAAAAAATATATTTTACACTGCAAATTAGTATTTTCTAGTCATAGAAAGTTATATATTTTTTTTAGAAAATAGGCAATAAAACAACTTGCGCACATATATGCTTATCAAACTTATCAGTCTTACCTATGTGTTTCTCAATAGCTTAAACATTTTACTGGACTTTGTTATCTCAACTCGACAGTAAAAGTTATGCTACCTGGTACTAAATCTCATTACTTAAAAGTTAAAATTACTTCAAAACACTACATTTGGCGTCTAGCCCCCTTGTGTCAGTAAAGGAGAATGCCCATTTTTGTATGAAAGTTAGGCTACGCTTGCGTCTGTACAAAACCTTCACTAAACTATAGGGAATATATCCTAAATCTTATATAAATTGAAAACAATTGGATATTCGATGGGAGTTCGGAGTAATCAGAATTTTTATAACTCGGTTATTTTGAGGTTAAGTATGGACTGCAATAATGTACGGTAGAAAGTACCTACGTGCCTAATTAAGTTCAATATTGCAGTACCTACTTGATATTGCTATAAACAATTATTGGACATTCTTTTCACTTAGCTTTAATCGGCCTTATAAGAAACTGATAGGTATTAACATATCTGATGAGACGAAGCTTCAATAAAACTTCTAAGATAGTATGGCGGAATATTAGTTTTTCCACTGAGCATATACTATCCGACCCTTTGTGTAAGTACATATTTTTCTGACTTATGACTTATTCTACTACATGGATTAACTTAATCTTTATATATTCACCTACCATTATCTCATTTCAATATGGCGTCAACACATATTGTAGAATAGATTCAGCTTAGTTTTTATGACCGGCCGCATGCCTGACGCCAACCCTCTTTGGAGGATTCCGATCCCAGGCAAGTCATGTTAGAAACATCGAGATAAAATGTTGCTTGGCCTGGAAATCGAACAGGAACCCCGCAACTAACTTCACAGCCTGATTAGGCTAATAGTTACTTATCATAGGAAAAAAAAATAAAACAAGAAATACGAAATCCGATATATATTTTTATATAACAGTGTATTTTTGATAGAGGTATATTTTCTTGGCTTCCTAGAAAACAAACAAGAACTTGATGTAGCCACAACACGCTTATAATACTGCTGAAGTGAGTGAATGACTTCTTGCAGTGCTGGTTGGGTCATGTCATATCGTTGTTGTCTGTGAACCTCTCTATTAACTGATCTCCAGCAGGCAGCACAAACTCATTCCAGCCTTGAAACCTAAAATATAATGTAGAAGTTGAGTAAACATGTTCAGATTATTATTATTGTTAAACTGTTTTCTTTAGTTTTTGCAAGATTTTTCCCACATTGTGGGTAGGTTAATAATAATCTACGTAACTTACAAAGTGGATAGCTTGTCTAAGAAATATACTTATCGTTGCTGTGGCACCGCATTGGTGCAGTTAATACACCGCCGGGATATGTCGTCTCGATTAACTGTCCTGGGTCTAGGCTCTAGACGACTTTGTGTTGCTAACTAAAAGGCTTCCGTCTCAAAGTTCGGAACACACTGTACACCTTGTTTCTTAACAGTGAATTTCTCGACTCAACTTTAAAATACATAAGAATAACACTCTGATCTTGAGTAAAATATTTTAATAATGAAATGTTTTCATTCAGACAAATCTAAAGTGTCAAATTGTCATTCATTTCAGTTGCCAGTGTAATAAAAATCAGTACCCATATATTCATTTAATTAAAAATAAAGTCCAGACATGTTTAAGCTGACTTTAGTATTTCTGTCAATGCAAGTAAAAGTCGCCATTTGTTTGTTTTTAGAAGGATTAATATTTTATCTTTTTTACCAGCTATTTGGAGTTTGGTCATAATTATTAAGTAAAATATATTTTTTTATAACAATGTTTTTGTTTAATTAATAATATATTTAATCCATATATTATAGATTCAAGTACAAGCACATTTATTGTGCATATTAACTTTTTTTATTCCATTTAAAAGAGGAATTTGTTATATATTGGTATCAATTCGCCATATTGGCAGAAAATTATCCGGTGTT
>NC_051131.1:14287796-14368593 GCF_014839805.1 Manduca sexta | reverse complement strand
CTGCAACTGTTCCGTACGTGTCAGCGACGGCGACGTAACGCGCACGACACGATATACCGTCTGGCGCGACGCCAACGGCTCCCGGCCCACGAGCAGAGCCACAATCTCTTGCTACGTGAATTGATTTCGGTTGTAATTATGTACTTGTTACTGACCTTTTGAGGGCTTTGATGTCGGATTTGTGTAATTAAAATGTATGTTTAAATATGCTTTTGAGTTTTGTGGGGTGCGGAATCAAATGAGATTATTGTACTGAACTTGATTGTTTATTGTTGTTATGGTTTATGATCATTTTCATTGCAGCATATACCGGCAATTTAGGGCTCAAATGCGGGACAAGTATTCAGTTAGTAAAATGAAGACTCTTCATTATTTCATATTTATTAAACGCTGGGTGTTCATTGGACCGTGTACTATATAGTACATAATATCTGGTTATTCTGAATGCATTATAATATCAAACAACGACATACAAAGGCATTCCTCGACATCCAGCAATATCATGCCCATATCAATAGACATCCATCACCTAACTCTGGTTCTCAATTCTTCAATAACACAATCATATTCTTCCATCACCAGTACGCAAACGGAAAAATATTCCATATTTGAATATTTAATTTGAATATTGTTCACATAATTCTATTTTCAAAAAAATATTAATTCCATTTTTAAATCTTTTTTTTTAGAACACAAGATGTCATAAAAGAGTGATCACGTTTGATGCGTTCCAGACAGAACTGGGGTAAGCCAACGGTGAGATTGTCAGCCCGGGGCGCGTACTCGCGGCTAGAGTCTCAAAGGTACGCGATTAGCACTCGGAGAGCCTGGCGTGAGGTTAGCGCGTTACGCGCGGATGAATTTCCATTCGAAATTTAAATTAGGATATTAGTTCTAAATAATATAACGTTGGGCATTAATTTAGTTGTGGTGTATTAATATATATTATATAATTTGGAATCCTGAAATTGCGCGTTCTCTTGACATATTTATCTCTTAATTTTCCAAATTATCACACCTGAGACAATTGCAAACACTACGCATAAATCACAAATATAAGCTGTATTTTTGTTCATACTGGTTTAAATACATGTCTTCCACATATATTTTTTTAATTATTCAATGGGTAAAGTACCTACTATCAACTTTTTTAGAAACATGCACGGCAACATTATCCCACTTTACCTGATGATAAGGAGAGTGTTGTCCAATAGATTGTTGATTAACAAGAGATGATTACCTCTCGACAGTCGACACAATTGTGCCGGCCTGGTGGATCCATATACACAGGCTGACCCTAAACGTGACAATTACGTGGGCTACTATGGCGGGTAACACATTGTGTACGGTGGTCGCTATCCGGGCGGATATAAAATATATCCTACCACCAACCAGCCATCTTTTATCCTTAGCTACTAAAGATTACTTAAACTGAATCTAAGTAGCATCACTTTAGCTAAAACCAAATAATAATACACCATTATTTTAAAATCTCGATTTACACAAAGCTCAGCTTATAGCCTAAACCTTGCAAATGTAATCCGTTTATTTATAGGCTTTTACTTCAAACAGTTAAAATAAGCGTAATCCGATGGCGTTAAACTATTAATCGTAGCGGAAGACTTAACCTCGGTGTTTAAAGTAATTTGTAATCATAAGAGCGCGCGCACACTGCGGTAATAAATCTGGAATGATTATAAATCGTACAACTGTTTTTACTAACCCCCGACGCCCCCCTCCCCCTTTCCCCGAGACCGTTCTTGTGTGCTCGGTCTCCACACTGAATGTCCATGCACGGGAGGACATATATCGCGGCCCTAGACGTACAGTTAAGTGTGTATACCTCATGGTTGCTAATTCACATTATGAGGGCTCGCGAACAATTTCTGACCTTCTCTTCTCCCATCCTAAAAGGGCTCTTTCTCTTTCCCCCACAATTTCTTCCCCAGGTATCTGGTTGACTGCGGGCCACGATACAAAAAAAATGTTTGCTGCTATGTTTTGGGATAATCGTGTTGCATTCGAAATATGAAATTGGTGCTTTTTTAAATATATGTTATAGAAGCTACATCTTAAACTATTCTATACATACGGCGTCAAAATATATTCTATATTTATTTTTATGTGATGAAAGTTTTAAGTAACATAGAATTTTGCAGAGAATCAATTTAACGCCAGTTAATTTTTATCCATAACACATTTCAAAAACAATTGTAGCGAAAAAGAAAAATTTTATGTTTTTTTTAATTTTATTTCAATGCTCATTAAAATCCTCGTGAATATCACCCGTGTGCGTTACATCTAAATTCATTAGTAGTCCGTGCGCGTAACAAAGAGCCCGCTGATCACCAGATAAAACAATTCGTTTCAATTTTATTGACGTTTAGAAATTCTACTGTTTACGTTTTAACGTTTGTAAATACGGGTTGTTTAATAAAACTTGTTCGATGTGGTGTTTGCGGGAACAAAACAGTGTTTATTGTTTATATCCGACGCTTAAATTCTGTGTTCGAAATTTGAAAATTGTTTATTTGATTTAGATTTATTGTTTTATAAAAAGTTTTTAGTAGACTATATCTTTTTAAATAAATAAAAAAAAATCATAGAAATATATGCGTGGAATTGTTTTGAAGTTTTAACTTTCTTCACCTACTTTCGTGTCAGACTGTATGACCTTGGACATAACTGTGTATCATGAGGCTTATAGCAACCCTTGTCAGCCACGTGACTCGTCACGTCATTTAGTTCTATTTTCAAAATTTACTTAAAATATTTTTTACTATTAAACGGTCTCATATTAATGGTAATACGACCAAAACTTCAGCGGTTTCCATGAAATCTCGTGTAAACGTTGAGCCCGCTGTAATCCCGCGTCAGTTTCGGCTCTGGTTGGACGTCGCGGACCGCGTTTTTACCACTCCGACCGCGCGTCGCGTTTAATCGGATAAACCCTGTACTGATGACCGGCGCAACTTAATGAAATGATTTAGTATTTTATTGGATAGATTATGTGCTTTGTCTAATTATGTTTTCCTGGTACCTATTATTTTACTGAGAAATCTTTTTCCCTCCCATTCTGATCACGTCAGCGCAACTCTTGCAAATATCTGATTTGACCTAATTTCACAAACGACCTTCTGGCGTTAATACTCAAAATAAGTGCAATCCTTTACAAATGGTGTCACAAAATTGACAAATATCGACTGACCTGTCCAACTCTGAAAGTCACAGTCTACAGCGTGCACAACACGACCACTATACCTAAAAGGCCACAGCAGGAAGACCGAAACACTTTTTTATACGTATACGGGAGAGTAATCCTATGACACCCGAAGGTATGGAGATTGAGGTCTAACTAGTGTGTCGAACAACGAGAGATAAATATCCTCCGTCGACATAATTATGCCAGCCTGAAAATACCTATGAAAAGCTTCAAGAATTAAATACGTAAGTCAACTGTAGCGCAAATTAGTAACCCACCACTCTGGTATGAACTCCCTGCATCGGTGTTTTCTGAGTGCTATGACTTGATCATCTTTAAACGAGGCTTATAAAGAGTGTCTTCCGCTAGCCAATGGCTTGGCTATGCCTCGGGCATCATTTTAGTCCATGGGCAACAGATTTTGCTTACCATCAGGCGGACCACTAGCACATTTATCTACTAAGCCAAAAAAAAATCTTATGCAAACCCAACTTTATTTTATAAGCATACAGCAGCTCCATGACGTAATGAAAAGAAAACAATGCGTCAACATTTGCTGCTTCATTGATCGCTTACGGATAAGACATCTTCGGATTCGTCAACATTCCGGACAATCCGGAACATGCCGAAAGGCCGGTGTGGATAAATAAATGCGAATTAATATCGATCAGTGCCGGCGGATACAGCGCCATCGAATAAACAAGCAGCGGATATTAATACTCCCCCGTACCGGTTCGTCCGGTTAATTTGCGATATCTTTGGTCTTTTGATATAAAGGCTTTTTTTGATCTCGTCGGGGTTTGTTTGTTCCGAAACATGATGGAATTTTATGAAAGCTAGACCTATTTCGAAATGAATTTGTATTGTTTTAAACTTTCATTTGCTACGGTTTATTTTATCAAAAATTCAACAAACATGTTAGAAATTCGACAAATCTATATTCATTCGTCTTACTTTGCTTGCGTCCAATTTATTTATAAAATAAATTACAGTGCCAAATGCTTTTCTGCTTACTGACTTACTTTAATCTTTGGATAAATAAAACCTTTAACTATTGAAAATAAGGCATATTATGCGATGTCTATTGTTTTATATTATAGTAAAATATTTATTTTACTTGTAGTGAAACACCCCTGCACGATCTCTGCATAGAAACAGACTTTAAAATTAAAGTATTTTTTGGATTTTATCGTGGCTTTTATATTATAATTTTCTCCCGTCGTTTCGAAGACTTTAGACAGCCGTCATGGTCACGGGGGGCACCGAGGTGTTGGTCATCCGCAAAGTAAAAGTTACAATATCTACCTACATTTTACAATTATACAAATTTTATTTTTTTTTAGCTGTGAGAAGTCCGATCTACGCAGAATGAGAAAATTAAAATATAAAACCGCGATAAAATCCGAAAAATAGTTTAATTTTAACCTAACATTCGCGTAAACATAAAATCATTATGCATATAAACAGAGTTAAATGTAGAGTATAAAATTCCTAACGAGCTCTACAATGTAATAATTACGAGATTTATCTCACAAAGGAATGAAAAGATAATCCTCCATTAAGCTCATCCGAGTTTCCAGTGCCAATCAATTTGCCACATTGACGTCTCATTTGTGTCGGCTTGGGAACGTAGAAGGTTATATTAAGTTGCGAATTTTAAAGTTTGATGTTTGAGAAATGTACATGATAAAACTTGCAGTACTAGTAGTGCGTCACTTGAGCCCCTCATTGAAAATCAGCGCTGCAGTAGTCATGCTGATACAGCAAGGAGCTGAATGAGGGGCTCCCATTGTTGGCACAATGGGTATATATGTTATATTTTTGTTTTTTATCTTCTTTATTGTACATGTTATACTGATGTTGTCCCAATAATAAAATCTTTTTTTCTTTACTAGGATAATTCTCTTATTTCACGCCACCTACGTGCGCAGGCGTATAAATAATTACCGACTTTTCAGAGATTCAATGAGTATACTTTTCTTATATATCATTGTCTTTACTAACCACCATTTTCAATAAACAATCTCAAACCTTTTTTCGATCTATCTCAAAATAGACCAATCAAAGCAAAGTTTTTTTGACATGCTTACAAATGAGTTATTTTGATTGGTTCATTCTTGAAATGGGATTGAAGTTTGAGATCGTTTATTGAAAAGCTATAAGTATACATGACGAGATGATCCTCCGATGATGATCCTGAGAGATAAGACGAGAATTTGTAATACCCACTACCATGTATTTGGGAAAGTCAAAAAATCCAAATATTTTTTTGACTACCAGACACGAATCGAATGCAGTACCTACACCTAAATACACCACCACTGAACCAATACAGCTATGCAAACAACATAACCCGACAACACAATTGTACACAAAACTTTACAAAAAGCAAAGTTACCGTATTTAAAGCGGAGTTTTGAGTGTAAATATCGAAAGTTGAATATTTCATTTCCGCACCCTCCTGTACCCTGGCGGGGTGGGGTCCTCGCTTTGTCCAGTTCTAACCGGTTCAAACTGGCCGTAGCCGTTGTTCGGATGCCTCTTGCTCTTCGGTTGAAATATGAAGTTAGGGAACGGATTTTGGTAAATAATAGTGTACCGTAACTTCCATTAGGCTGTGACATTGGCTTTTGTTTGAAACTGTTTAGTGTCGGAATGAACAGTACGAACAGACATATTGAACATTTGTGAGAGTCTGCCTGGGTAGGTACTACCGCAATGTCTATGCTGCCAAGCAGCAGTTGGTAGTCACTGTTGCGTTCCGGTTTGAAGGACATTGTAGCCAGTAACTATAAAATATAATAAGACTTAACATCTCTTGTCTCAGGATGGCGAGCGCAGTGGATTACCAAAAAATACTTTGTAATTCAAGGATGGTGTTTCTACTGTTTATGGGCGGTCGTATCGCTTACCATCAGGCGAACGGCAAGTTCGTCTCGTCATTCAAAGCAATAAAAAAAATCAACGTACGTCTGTATCATCTAAGTATAGGCAAAAAAGGAGTAGGTTAATGTCGTTACTGTCATTCTTTATATTAATAGCACAAAATACAGAATACTGCTAAAAAGGCTAACTTACCTACTAATCAAATCTACATTTTACTGCAGATAAGTCATATAACCAATAAACGAAATATGACTAACATGAAAAGTATTTTATATCCAAAACCATTTCCTACAAAACCCACAATCGATAAATTCAAATTCAGAAAAAACAGTACGCGATTAAAGCTCCGCTGAGCGAACTTGAGCCTTATTACAATAATTTTCATGAATATTTTAAATATCCACTAATCCGCCGCCTTTTTTGTTCCCTTTTAATGATTGTTCGGCAAATTCCCGATTACGCCCAGCGCTACCGGATACAGCAGGGATTAGGTTATCGTCAATGGATTAACCATTAGAACCGGGAACGAGCTATTGTTTTTTAGTATCATCGTTAGTATAGTTGAATGATTATAATTATTGTTCATTACGCCTTGTTTGTGGTGCACCTTACTGGTATATATCTGGTTTCAATAGGCCGGCATAATTTTGTCGACTGGCGAGGGGTAATGTCTCTCTAACCATTATGTTGGAAGCGATCAAGCTTTGTAACCGCGAAAAAAAATGTTGTGGAGTCGCCTTGCCGTTCACTAAGAAAAACATTGAATGCTATGAGAGCTTAGATGTCTACTTTTCTACCCTACAAATAATGTTTTTTTTTATAAAATAAGTTATTGCTGCGTTCGTCAAATCCGTGAGGCTAAGTTTTACGAGCTCAAAATATCAATACATGTAGAGCTCAATTCTTTATCGCCAAGATATTGGCATCGTACTAGTATGTCCATAGTTTGGTGAGCTATTTCGGATACAAAAAATACGCCAACAAACTTTTCGCCAACAGAGAATCACATGTACAAAGCCCATCATATTAATTCAATGTTGTCATTAAACTATTAAGACACTAAATCCATAAAATATCTACCATCACTTCCTTAATTTCCCGGCTTAACAACCTTTCTCACATAACCTCACTTTACGGCGAAACATCTCAAAACTATCGGCCATTGTCCAGTCAAAAAGCACAATAACCAGCCATAAACGACCCATCGTAAAATATTAACGTAAACCTTACAAACATTACCGTTAAAATGGTAAAATTACATCAGTTATAAGCTAAGATGAGCGCGGGAGAGCGCACGCACTCACCGTCCGCCATTTTGCTGAGGCGCACGGCGCAAAATGGAGTCGTAACATTTATATCAGCCATCAAAAGTTAGCAACGAGACGTCGTAAAGAACACGCGGCAGGTACGTCGCTCGTATCTACACCGAAAATTAAAAGGCGTGTGGTCGCTGGCGGTTTAACAGGTTGCTGTTAGGAATTATTGCGTTTTATTACTACTGAATGAAGAGCGGTTCGCTAACCTTTAAGTAAGTTGCCATAAAGAACTTGAGAACGTGGCATGGCTGTACAACTTCGCTCCTTAAGACGTTACAGTATAAGTCTCATAATGGAATATCACAGTTGTTGTTACCTCTCAAATCGAAATAGTGTATACAGTGAAAATGCACTTGGTGACAGATAGATAAAGCTTAGTAATAACAGAGTTTTTTGAACCTAGACTTTTTCTGCTGCGTTTGTAATTAATTATAATAATAATAATATCAGCCCTGTATTACATACTGGCCCACTGCTAAGCACAGACCTCATCTACCATTGAGAGGGATTAGGCCTTAGTCCACCACATCGGCCTAATGCGGATTGGTAGACTTCACACACCCTCAAAATTCCATAGAGACCTTCTCAGGCATGTGGGTTTCCTCAAGATATTTTTATTCACCATAAAAGCAAACGACAATTCACAGAATACACACATCATTTAAAAAGTCAGAAGTACACCTTTGAGATTTGAACCTGCGGACATTCGTCCCAACAGTCCGTTCCACACCCAACTAGGCTATCGCCACTTCGTAGTTAATTAGACTTTATAAATTATTAAACGGTGACACCAATATTTACTTGCGGTAAAAGGAATAGAAAGTCTACCAATAAATAACAATAATTGTGGGAGCCTATATCGAAAGAATATTTATCTATTTATTTAAAGACCTCCAACGAAGGATATATCATAAACTTACTTAACATATTCACCGAGACTGTAAGTATCTAGATTATTGAGCCTTCAAAGAAGTTTCCATCTGATATTCAAAGCAACTTTTCAACATAAATGTTGTTTGTTTCAAACCATCTGTAAAAGTTAGTGTTCGGGAGAAGAATTGTTCCACGAAATATATTTTATATAATATGGTGGTAGTAATAAACTCCATTTGTAGATGCTAATCATGAATAAACTTAGTCGCCACGCAGACGCTTTTAACTAACAAGGCACAATACGACAACCATCTAAAAAGATTTCATACAATTATTACTGAAAGTTGCTTCAATAGAATTGCCTAAGTAATCGACTTGTTGCTGCGATTTTATATGTAGTGTGTGTGGTGGTGTGATGGAGAGTCCATTTATAACCTGATTCCTGTCGGCTTCCCTGTCTTAATTTATGTAAGATCTAAATAATCGTTAGAATGATTTACAGACCACATTCATGTACATTATTAGTATCTATAAGTTGTGTCGGGTTCTCCTTCCGAAAATTACATCCTTCAGCACTGGCGTGATGGTGTAGTTAATAACGTATGCGTAGCGCCTTTATTTTACAAATAAATTAATATTTGGTAGTACAACATTGGAAAGAAATCATCCAAATGATTACCCTCTGTAATATTCTTCTGTAATATTTCTAAGAGGGTGCTATAGCCCAACAGTTTCACTATCTGTGGTTTAAAGATCATTGAAAACAATATAACTAATAAGCGTTGTGAGATTTTTCTTATACTGATTTTAAACTGCAGCAATACATTGCGCATGAACTGATTAACTGAAAGAAGAATTTAAGTCCTAATCCCTAGCATAACAGCGCACTAACCGTATTTATAAAAGCATCTATTTGAAATATATATATATAAAAATGAATTGCTGTTCGTTAGTCTCGCTAAAACTCGAGAACGGCTGAACGGATTTATCTTATCTTGGTCTTGAATTATTCGTGGAGGTCTAGGGAAAGTTTAAAAGCTGAGAAAAATTCGAATAATTGCCGGGAAAATCCTCAAAACAGCATTTTTCTATTTCCCATACAAACGTTTTCTAAATAAAATGGAGAGTCAATTTGTAATTTATTACCGCTGCATAAAGTTCAAATTCGCGTGCGCGTTGGAGGATCTAATATCGCGTTCTGAAACTCAACAAAAGTGAAAGTGAATCGCGAACGCGACAAAATTGCATAGTCTCAAAATACATAGTACATAAATAGTGGTCGGCTTCGAGAAACTCAATTTTAGCTAACTTCAGTTGTTAATATAATATATAACTCAAAGGTGACTGACAATGATATATCAAGGAACAGCCCAAACCATTGGACGGATCGGGCTAAGACTTTACATGCATAAAGCTACTATGACGTAGGCATCCCCCTAAGAAAGGATTTTGATAAATTCTACCCTTAAGGGGATAAAATAGGGGATGAAAGTTTGTATAAATGTTCTTAGATTTTCGACTGATTGAACTGAAATTATAGATTGGGGATAAAATTAGTTTGAACCTATAAGTACCGGGAAAATATGTAGCAAGACTTTTATCAAACAGTGGAATTTTATCCTGGAAAACCCTTTCACGCGGGCGAAGCCGCGAGCAAAAGCTAGTATATAAATATAAAAGCAAAAATTAAACACAATATTTTTGCAATATGTGCCACTTTTTTGGTAATGATTAATTTTATAATGCAGATGTAATTGAAATTACACATAATTCTAATTTGAAACAATCACTCTTAGGTAAATAATTTAATAAAGAATATTTTAATATGTTAAAATTTAAAAAAAGATCTAAAATTTGTTTTTTAAATAATTCATAATCTGCATATTCCCGCCAGTAACTCCAGCACTCTAAAATTATGAAACGAATGCTAAATATTAAATAAATTGATAGGTTTTATTAAATAAATATTATTATTAAATAAACATCAATTATGAAATATAATAATATTAATTTAACAGAATATTGCCAGCCAATGATGACCCCGTAACGCGATACGCCAAAACGAGTTAATTAATTTATCGACGAAATATTATTATTTGGACGTTTTTGGGAAGGGCTTCTCGCTTTAAAAGACCGCAGTAAAAATAGTTATAGTAACAAAGTTAGTTTTCATGTATAAGTAATAAATTACTATCACCTAAATGAATTGTTTCACTGACAGAAAAACAATCGAAATAGAAAAGCAATTAAAAGTCCACTCGTAACAAATCGAAGTGGTTATGCAACATTGTTACAAAATAATAACAAAATGAAACTCGATGGCATGAAGCCAGCAATTAGTCGAATGTCTGACACCGACACTACAGTCGGAAGTTGTTACCGATTGCTACATATAATGGAGAAAGAAATACAATTTCATTGGTAATTGCTCTATTTTACTTTCATATCGCTGGTAGCTTTGTTAGTTCAAGTGGTGGAACTTTTGATAGATCGAAATGCGGTAACTATGTTCAAATTTAACTGTAAAACTTAAAGTTATTCAAAGCGGTAAGTAGAAAGAGCAGCACCTCGTCGATCATATATCTCATTTATCAGTTCTGATGTTTACTTGATCATGATAAAAAGGAACGATTCTAACAATGGCAAACAAATCTACGTCCGAAACCATTTCAAGGAAATCTCCCAACCTTGGCATCGGACTATTCATAATATATCAATAATCTGAAATCAATACAGGCATAATACAACGACAGTATAATCCAGATGAAGTGAAAATCTCACTGGCTGGCTCGCAGCCAACGCGCTCAATCTACAACTCAATTAGTAAAATAATAACTGCTATAGGTTCACGGGTGTATTGATTTTCATAATATCAAAGTGGCTTGCTTGAGGCTCTCTTGGATCATTATCACTGATATTAAAATCTCTTGTGTCTGAAAACGTGTTTCGGAATTTTGGCTTTTATTGTATTCCATATTTTTGGTTTAAAATGTTTTTTTAACCGTACGGAGTCTTAAACTCGTGATAAGTACGATGAAGAATAAATATAATAAATAAAAATTGTCAGAGTCCTAAACAGTCAATATAATTATGCCAGCCAATACTGACCCGTAACGCGAAACGCCAATACGAAATAACTATTCCCAAAGCACTGGGTATTGTAGGGACAAATTAGCATTATGATCACCCCAAGGAGATTAACATCAGACAGATGTTAAAATAAGACAAACCCTTTCTGCAACATTCTTGAAAGTATGTAACGAAGCTATATTAGTAGAAGGACATAGGACGATGAAGAATTAGCATCATGACCTTCTTGATCATTTTCTTACTTAGCTACAAAACATAAATACACACCCTAGAAATATATACATACACAAATCCAATATGAAAGTAGAGGAAAAAATATTAAAAACACAGTCCATGTTAGCAAAGAAAATACATTTTTACGAAATTTTTCGCAAAAGAATATGTAACAGGAAAAGTATTGTCTTATAATACGCGATCCATTTGTGAGGAAGCAATTCATAGCTGGATGAGACAATGTGTTGAATTTGTGAATATTACAAACATTATGAAATTCTGAGTTTTAGGTTATATTTTCGTTTTTGTACAATAAATCATGTAATGGCATTTAGGGTTCCCTATCGCTTATAAAAAATCTCACAAGAAGTAATCGTCAATGAACGCTGGCTTTTACGATGACGCTATTTTTAATTGGAGCAAATCACAAGTCTTAACGAATGAAAATAAAAACATCTTACCACTAAATCATCTAATAAACCTCAACATAATGTCGCTGATTAAAAAAGCAATAAAAAAATTTGCCCAACAAAAAGACAAACAGATAAATCCAACGACAAGGCATAAAGAGATGACTTCAATTCACGTAATGAGAAAAGATAAAATAAGAAACGAAATTAACTGAACACTCCATCACGGGCTACTAAAAATGGCCGACTTCATAATGGAATAATTTAAATTATAAACCCTTGAAACCTCGAGCTTTGAGTAATAAAGCACAATGAAGGAGGGAATTTTATCCATCTTGCTGTGTCCAGGACTAATCCCTGAGCGGTTGCGCTGTTCAAAATGAAACGCCATTGAGATTGGCTACTGGAAGAGACATTTATTTTTTGCAAAATGCGTTGGTTTGTAACACCATGTCACCATAGTTAATCATAGTTAAATTTGTAGGTATCGTAAACTTAATTGTTTCATCATTATCAGTAACCGTAGGATCTTCACTGTTGAACATGGGCATCTGCTAAAAAATTTCAGATCGATCTATTGGAACCGACCCGCATCCAACGACCTCCTGTATAGTAGTAGGTAATTAATTTTGTATGACTTGCAATCATAGTAGTTTTGTTGTTACATGTGTGTTTCTGTTCATACAACAATATCCAGTAAACTGTAGTCCAAATGTAATATCGATTTCAATATTTAACGTTTTTTTTATTTATTAAACTTATGTCTGATTAGATAATTGATTAAAAAAATCAACCATCAGAATGTGACAGTGGTGCGTTTTTACCATTACTGCTATTAAATTGGAGGCAAAATATACCTTATCCCCTTCTAAAAGCATCACGAGGTCAATAAAATCACAAAACATTTTGCTAGTGTTGTATAATATTCTGAATCATATGAGTAACATTTACAGTGAAAATTCAAAAGTAAAATTTCCGTTCACGTATATACAGATTATAATCAGGCCTGTTTCGCATAATGCCTGGTTAATATTGGAAAGCTGTATAGGCCGACCAACTTTCGCTATCACAACTTTTTTGTTATTGCCAATTTCGCTTTGTATTTATGTGCGAAATGCCAAACACAGTTAGGGATTACACTCAGTTTTGTAAAGGACTTGGTCAATACTGGGCTTAGAATATAGAGGTAGGAGGTACATAGATTTAGTGAACCAATTTGTGGATTGTTTTTTCAAAAAGTTATTTAATTTTATATTATAGAGGAGTTGAAACTCAGATCGAAAAATGATGGCCAAACGTTTTCGAATACTAAGAAATAGAAAAATTGTACGACAATTATTGAACGAACTGCCGAGACGAATGTCCGCAGGTTCAAATACCAAGGACACACACCTATGACTTTTCTAAAATCATGTGTTTATTCTTTGTGAATTATCGCTTGCTTTAACAGTGAAGGAAAACATGGTGAGGAATCTTGCATACGTAAGAAGTTCTCTATAGGAGTTTCTAGGATGAGTGAGGTCTACCAATCTGACTAGACCAGCGTGGTGGACTAAGGCCTAATCCCTCTCAGTAGTAGAGGAAGCCCGTGCCCAGCAGTGGGACAGGATAAGGGTCACTTTGTAAGTTATCAACCATTTCAACAATCTAATACAAGAAGATCTTAAAAATAATATAAAATTAAAACGTCAAGTAACAAAGCAAATCCAAACTTAAAACACAGCAGTTTAAATATGAAATAAAAAAATCATATAACGTTATCGCATCGAATTATTCACAATAAACGCCAGGCGATGTGATTAGCGGCGAGTAATACGATTACGTTTAGTAATATCGAAACCCGGCCGACTGTTATGGGTGTGGTCAGTGCACGCTGTACGCACACTAGCGCTCGCAATTTCTATTCATATTATAATTAGTAGTGATGGGGACTTTGAATGACTCCAGTGATGCGATTTTATCATTCGAATTATACTAATGTAGGTAAATCAAAACTAACTTCATACGATATTCAGGCAATGATTGGACAGTCATGAAAGTTGCAGGAGGTCGCTGGATACGGGCTGCTTCTAATAGTTCGTTCTGGAATACTTTGAGGGAGGCCCACGTGGACATCCTGCGGCTGATGATGATGGTGATGATTGGACAGTCAACTTGATAGTTTAGCCGTTTTCAATAAACGATCCCAATCTCAATCAGTAATCCGATCAAATTAAGTTATTTATAAACAATAAATAACTTTCTTCTGATTGGTCAATTATTATGATGGATGAAAATGGGGGTCAGAAAAAGAAAAACATGTTGATTGCGTTTAGAATCGTGAATAAACTGTTTGAAATGCCATCAGTAATTAATTATTATCAAAGATCCACATTGGTGGATCTCCACATGCTGGTAGTAGGATATATTCTATATCCGTCCGGATAGCGACCACCGTACACATGGTGTTAAAACCCGCCATAGTCAACCACGTAAGCGTGTCACGTTCCGAGATCAGCCTGTATATATCCGGTTCCAATAGGCCGGCATAATTGTGACGACTGTCGAGAGTTAATCGTCTCTCGTCATCATGTACATCATTGGTCGAACCAATATTACTTCAGATGACGCCGACAACGTGGCTTTATAATATAACATAGCTACAGCGTACCGCACACGCTATCTCATTTCTGAGAAACACTTCACTATGAAACTGTTGCCTCGTGTCTGCGCGGCGTATAACCCATACAAATTGCAACGCATTCTCGGCTGCCAGAATGACGTTGACTGCACAGCCCATACAATTTATTATCATTTTCACACCTGGTCTGGTCACAGTGTTAAATTGAGCGCGAAGTAGCCGAGTTTGGATTAACACACACTTCGTGTGACATAGATAGATTAGCGTGCGTGATAGTGTACGAAGGTAATTACTACCACGTAAATAGATTACCATATAGGTACAGGTGGTTGAATATTCTATGGTTAATTTTCGCATACACACTCACGTCTTCTATTCCCTAAGAGGCAGGGAGAGGTGCAACTGATGTATCAACTTTTAGGCCATCTTGATTCCATCCCATGATGCGATAGGGCCTAGGGAGCTAACCTATCTCCATATCGAGACGCATTTTAAACTCCGAGCTGATACTTAGTAGAAAATCCCGATATTTACCCGAAACAAGGATCCCACCCTAGATCTCAGCACTGCAGTCATGCCATACTACAACTACGTCACCGAGGCAGATAAATGTACCAATTCATGGAAAGAGACAATGTGAGTGTGCGGCCAATACATCTCTAGCTAGAACCTCGTGACTTTGAACGCTAAAAAATCTTTGAAACATTGGAAGTTAAAATATACAAAACAAATATCACATAAGTAGACCGCAAAAGCTGCAGTCTTCGCAAAATGGAAAGTAAAATTACAGAAACAATTGTAGAAAGATCCCATAAGTAATATTGTTTAGATTTGGAACTTTCACGTAAACATAAGAAATCATTACGTCTGTAGTTATTGTGGTGTATAACTCATCAATGATTAATGACATTTGGTATGGAGATAGTGTGAGACCCAGGACTTGGGCTACTTTACATAGACTTCATTCTGGAAAACTTAGAAAGCAAGAGCAAAGTCTAAACATATCATAAGGTACAAATAAAAGCATGAAAATATAAAAGTAAACACCCATGATATTATAATAATAAGAAAGTCACAGAAAATAAACTTTAATACAATTCCATTACGTCTTATTATTAAACGCAGTAATCATATCACCTTCCTTTCACCTAATTATAATTAGGGAACATCTACACAGCTGTTTCATATTACCTCACCTAATATATTTTTATGTTTATTAACATATTCAATATGAGAATGTAGTCATACCGTATGTTTCAAATGGGCTGATATATCCGGAATCGCCAGGCTATTGTGTAGCTTAAGGTTATATAAATAAGTCTAGGATTATATTTTCTTATGATAATGTCATTTATGATGACATTAATGGAAGTTCACATCTCTGTCCCTAGGTAAAGACTAAGTGAAATGGCGGGTATTCATAGAGACCTATATCCAGCAGTGGACTGCTATTGCTATTTAAAAAAACCTTTATTCTCATTTTTTTTTGAGTAAAATCAACACTAACAAACACACATCATTGGTCCAGGTGTAACTAAGGCACCCGACTTTCGCCTAGGTGTTTTGTCCCATGCGATATGGTCTATCGCCAATCCAGCTCAAATTCCAAACCCCGGGCTGATACTGAACAGAAAAATCCAGTATCACATATTGCGACCAGGAATTCGAACCTGAAACCCAAGAGCCGTGTCGTACCCCACATGTAATTATTTCAATTAATTACTAATTAACTTACGTGGGTCACTATGGCAGGCTTTAACACCTTGTGTATGGTAATTGTTATCTGGTGGATATAAAATATATCCTACCACCAGCAAATGTTTCAGGGCACTGCGAGCATAGTGCAACACAATACTTTGTAACTCAAATAAATTATTATAATTTAATTTAAGTTCTAAGCATGAAGAAGAAATGAGATGGTCCGGCATAATTCTGCCGATTGTTCGGGGGTGTTTCCTTTGCCGGTCGAATTTTTTTTGGCTACACTTCGCTTAATACCCAGTGAACCCATTTTACCATCCTTCTTATCATTATCTTCTTATTCATCCTTGATATTGCTATATTGTATAGATAGAATTAAAAAAACTTTATTTATTCACCAAAATGATAGTTTCTCTACAATAAATATCCTTACACCTAAAATCAACACTAGTCCCACAAGACGACCACAACTTCACACACGGCGGAGTCAATTCATCATCCAAAAAAGCGGGAAACAAGAGGTAAATCGTTTTGAAAACATTAGCAAAGGCAGTAAGACAACGTTTTTGTTTCAACCACTTTTGGGGAAACCCGCGTCAATCTCGTCTTGGATTTTGTGAGTTTTTATGACTGTATAGTTAGTTTACTATGTTAAGTATTTTGGAATGTAAATAGGGAAAGATATAGATATTGCAAGATGCCGGTTTTTTTTTCTTATCTTGTCTATAGTCCATTGATTTTAAGACGTGCCACAGTGGGTTAGCTTCACGATTAAAACAAATCAGTTTTATTATGATTGTATGAAAGTGAAATATTAACAGCTTTCTACTGCCATTTTTTATCTGGTGTAATAACTGCCGTGGTAGCGTGGTACTGCGTACGAGTGGTGACAGCGCTCGCAGGGTTTGAATTGGAATCCGGGAACGGAGAAAGTGATATTGAGTTTTTCTGCTCATTGTCATGATGATGAGTCTGATATATGTGTGCAATGTGGTGATAGACTCGGCCCTATCATATCATGATACACACTTGGTGAAAATTGGCTGTCCTAGTTTTGCACCTTTGCCTACACCTTCGGGAATAAAGACCTGAGGTATATACAAATTCCTATTTAAAATACTTTTTATATTTCGAAAAATGCACAACAGGACATTCCGTCAACAGATGAATGAATGCGCGAATGAAATCGATTATGTCTCAAATCGATACCAACCTGCAGAATCTAGATACAACAGCAATCGTTAGTATTTTTAAACAACTTGCTTCATTAATTGGTGCTACATTTAAAGTTAGTGCTGGCGTAAGTCCAAAACGTTATAGCCATTTAAGCAAGGCTTACAAGCAGGCGGCACGTAATGGTCACCATCGGTGGTAAATATCTATCCTCGAGCAACTGTTAGTGATTTTTTTATCTTTGTGCCCTAAACGCTGGCCATTTAGGTTTTCGTTCTTGCTTGCTTTGAGGTCACATAATGGCTTAATCATTAAAGTTTCTGACCACGGATTATTTTTTGCTAAGCGAACTTTGACTGTATCAATCTATTTAACAAATATTAATGTCTCTGACTATACTATGTAACATTTATTAAAAATGTAAAAGCAGCCACAGAAGTAGCCGACCAAATTCGATTTTTTTAAAACGCTTTTATACCTTAACTTTATTCGAAATGTTCTTTTGACTTTATCTAAAATAAAGTAAACCCTTTCCAGTTTATTAAAGTGAGGCAAAAGAGATTGCTAAGTAAGACACAATAGTTTAAAAGCTATTTTTAATTCGTTCTGTATCTTTTGTTGGACAGTACATTGTAATCTTCGTTAAGGGTACTAAATAAATCATTTATTTATTTATCGCTTAGTCTATGTTATAAAAAAAAACTTAGACTACGTACCATCAAAATTTAGATTCAATTCTTCAGTCAATAAAAAAACAATCCACTCAATGAAGAAAGATGCGTCTCATTAAACAAGAAAAGTACTAGCTTTGCATCACCACTATAGGAGTATCCGTCTCTATAACTCTCCTAAGCAAAATCCGGTGGAGACAAAAAAAACACCAACATAAAAACTCCAACACATTATCAAACACGTGATAATGTTTCAGAGTTGTTCTGTTTCAGTTTATCTCAATTAAAGAGGGTGAGGATACCGTTCCGTCTGTTATTACCTTTTTAATCTTAATGAAGCGATGTATGTGCTTCTCGTAATTAGTTTCTGTTTAGAATTATGGGCCAGGGGCGGTGTACTCGACATAGGTTAACGATCGTTAAGTTCTGTTGACGCGAATTAATGATATTTATTAACGGAAACTCAAAATGACGCTATGTATGTAACCTATTCAGTATTATACAAAATATATCTAGTATTCGCTCAACCTCATTCAAACCTTCACTAGAAATCCTTTATATTTTAATCTTAAAGTTGAACGTATCTCCACAGATAAGAAAATGCTTGAGACGTTCAAACTTAAGTAAAACGTTAGGGTAACTTAAACCTTACTTGAGTAGATCAAGTAGTTGTTCATTATCTAACGTTGTTTTAAAAGCTTTATAGATTTGTTTAAAACAAAGATCCACAGGGATCGTCTCTTTAGTAAAATGAAGTAAAACAATGTTGAGATTTTTTTTTACATATATTTCTTCGGTATATAAAACTATTGAAGTCGAAGATCGCCTTCTTGGTATGAGGCAGAAGGGTCAGTGGAAATTACTTTCTGGGATAAAAAGCAGCTTATGTGTTCCAGGACAAGGTTACTCGTGTGCCAAATGTCATTCAAAATCATTGACTTGTTGCTGAGTCTACTTCTAACAAAAACATTTTCATAAACTAACGAATTTATAATAATTAGTAGAATAAAATATGGATTCACTTTAAACCCAAAATATTATACTATTCAGTACTTTCCGAATGGGACAAAAATGTCTTAATAGAAAACTAAAAACTAAACTAAAAAAATTGTCCAAAGGATTGTTCTAGGAAACAAACCAAGCTTATTGTTCATTGTTTTAACTAAACAATAAATTTCCTTGCCATTGAGTGCAGCGTAGTTACTATGCTAAGCAAAATAATAATATTTTTTTATATACAAATGAATTATAGAGACTACAAGGATGGTAAGTGTCATCATTGCCTATAATAAATAACACTAAACATGACTTCGAATTGAAGGTACTTCGAAAATTCATATACTACAAACCGGCTTTACTGTACTACCCACTGCTGAGCTCGGGCCTCCTCTACTACTGAGAGGGATTAGGCCTTCGTCCACCACGCTGGCCTAGTGCGGATTGGTAGACTTGACACACCCTCAAGATTTTTATAGAGAACTTCTCAAGTATGCAAGTTTCCTCACGATGATTTCCTTCAACGTTAAAACAAGCCATAACCCCCAAAGAATACACTCATAAATTTAGAATAGTCAGAGGTGTGTGCCTGTAGGATTTGAACCTGCGGACATTCGTCTCGGTAGTCCGTTCCATACTAGGCTATCGCCGCTTTCACATATACAATAAATAACAAAATATATTTTTCAATATAGATAAGTGATATTAATGTAAAATGGCGGGTTATATAGAATACCGTAGTGATATTAATGTAAAATAAGTTATATAGAAAACCGTCGGCTAAGCTGTCGGAACGCGCGGTTTTAGCCCACTTCAATGTCACAATGCGCTGACTTCGCGTCTACGGACCTTTGTCCTTGGCACAAGTTTTAGGCTCCAGCGATCCATACTTTAAATAAGTTATATTAAAGTAATCGTTTCATTTAAGACGCTCTTCTATCGTTATAGATGTTAAAATAATATGACACAGGGAACAAATCTCGGTGGCTTGAACTCTTTTCTATAAATGACGAGGTACTGCAAATCGTATATTGAAGAAGGTAACTAATAGCTGGTTTAGTAAGAAAATCTTAACGTACTTGTTGGTTTTATAACGCCATTGTGATTACTTAAAGCTCATTTTAGAACTTAACATTTTACATATCAGGACGCAGATTGCTGCGCCAATTTGTAATTAAGAGTTTTAATCATTAATTACAATATTGTTGTGGATTTCGTGGCACTAATTACAAAAAGAATGCACTTATTCACTTTTACGACCTGTTGTAGAATGTAACCCTTGTTGTGGCTGTATTATTTTTAAAGGTATTTTTAGGTTCCATATGTTTATGCATAATTACTTCCAAACAAACATTCGTGTCAGTAAAACTAAAAACTAAAATATTCCACTCAACTTTATTAATTACTTACCTCTAATTCCAATAACTCTCGCAATCGAAAACTACGGATTTATAGTTGGAATAAATCAAAAATAAAAACTATAACCGTGTCAAAGAAACTTTAATCTAATTGGATAATTTTCGCCATGAACCTTTCATTCCTCATTAAAAATAAAGACATTAAATTTAGTAATTATTTGTGTCACCTTATTTTTATGACTTGCGCCGTATAACTGGAATCTCTTACTCCCTTATTATTCAGTTGAAGTAAATATTTTAGATGTCATCCACATTTGTTAGAATTTCTGTATTATATTCATTTGGACCTTATCGTTGTTAAGGTTATCGCCTGTGGAGTTACAACATAGTTCTAAATGAATTAGTACGACAGGCAAATATAAAATCACGTCTTGGCTAGAAGGGGTAGAAAATATTGTAAACAATGCACACTACGCCGAATATAGAATTTTGTACTTTATACTTAAAATGTATAGATATGTACTAAACTTATCCTTCTTTCTTCCTACGTGGGACATGTAGACCCCCCCCCCCCCCAAGGTAATTCTTGTGTGCTCGATCTGCAAACTGATGCACGACCATGCGCGGGGGACATTAGCCACAGCCCTAGACACACAGTTAAGTGTGTATACCTCATGGTTGAAACAACACTTAGAGGCCTATGAGGGTTCGCGAACATTTCACGACCTTCTTTTCTTTCATTTCTTTTCGGTTCCTTCTCCCTCACACTTCTCTTTTCCAGATATCCCATCCCAACTTTTCTCCAGTACCCTGCAATCGTCAAGCCGGGGGATTCCAGTATCTCATTCGCAGGTGTCCCCCGTTGTTGACTGCAGGGTCCGATACAAAACGAATGAAGAATGCATGTAGGTTAATTAGAACATAGAAAAAGGAATATATTTCTCTACTAGAGAAGGATGATAATATCTTTTTTATTTCAATTTAATTATAAGATGTAATCCTAATGGACTCTTAGTACAGACGGAAAAAAGTTGCATTAATTTTTTAATAATAATATTCATCTGTGGTTAGACTAGCAAACTCTTGAAGCAATATTATAATGCGCAAGAACTTCCACATACGTTTACCCTATTAGCAATATTTTCGTAATTCTATACAAATGCAAATTATCTCAACTCCTGCAAGCTTCAATATTTGCAAAACTCAGCTTATCGTTATTGTTAACATCAGTGGCGAAGGGTGAAAATTTTCAAAAGGGAACCCGACGAAATATTTTTTTCTACAGTTAACATAATATAATACGCTGTTCACAATAAATTAAAATCAGTAAAATATAATAATACTTAATAATTTCCTTCTAACATATTATGTCTAGTCTCTAAATTTACAAAATAATCATATATTTTGAACATAGGTGCCTAAAAGAGTCCAACAAGAATAAATAACGCACAAACACTAATTATACATTCTAAACTATTAAAAATATTTCGCGCCAATAGCTCAACATGAAGCCGCAAGTTCTCGGGTTACCCTGAAGTACACAGACAGGCACGCACACGTGTATTTTTACGTCACTTCCAAAAGATTAGACAAAGACAAAGCGCTGCGTGTGAAAGAGGCAACAATATCGCGAGGGAAGCTATGCGCGGCCGGGTTCACTTCGAACACTATAAGGCGCGAGCACTGCGCGCGAGTTACGATTTCACGAATTCACATGAACGACAGATATCATTGAAGTATTGATTTAATTTAATAAATATAAGATGACTTGTTTGAATATAGTTACTACTTTAATTCTAGTTATTTTGTTATGTTTTTCTTTTATTATTTTTAATTAATTTAGAAAAGGTAACCCGGTAGGAATCGGCTTGTATGGACGCTTCGCCACTGGTTAACATTATGAAAATGCTTGCGGACTTGAATAATGTAATATGTTTGTTTATGTAAGCATCGCGTTATTTGAACGCTATCTACATATTATCAGAAACATCCATTTCCCGAAGCAGAAAATCGAACCAAACCGTCACATCCAAATCAAAATAAAGCTAAACACTGGTGGTAAGTCTCTCATGTGTGAGAGTCCGCCTCGGTAGGTACCACTGCAATATCTATTTATGCCGCCAAGCAGCAGTATGTAGTCACTGTTATATTCCAATTTGAAGGACATTGTAGCCAGTGTAACTACTGGACATAATGAGACTTAACATCTCATGTCTCAGGATGGCGAGCGCAGTGGAATACCAAACAATATTTGTAATTCAAAGTGTTGGGTGGTGTTTCTACCGTTTATGGGCAGTCGTGTCGCTTACCACCAGGCGAACGGCTAGTAACATCATTTAGAACAATAAAATAACAACTAAATGAACTAAATCACCCATGATTTACGCCTTTTACCTTTTAATAACATCATATTTTTAGTCTATTCCACGTTTAAGCTCACCTATATGAATTTATGGCGGCCGGGCAGATACAGTCGCCCTCCCGAATAAATTACGTTTATATTGTTCGAAAAAAACGTGACCGCAGACACGAGAAACCGTGAAATAATTTGATATTTATCTTTATTACGTGTTTTACCCGACAACGCTGTGGAAGGTTATGAATTCTGTGTACATATATAATATTTATAGTATTTAACGACGTTAAAACAAGACCAAATACGAGAGTATAATGTCAAGTACATGTCAATATCAAGTCTATATTTATTTTTATAAATTAACTTGTGGAAAATATTTTGACCATTATAAAGCAGGACATAAAATAAAAAAAAAAACGTCATGTAAACATACTGAAGGCACTACAATTAAAAAAATAAACAGACTCAATATAAAAATCACATCGTGTGAACTAAACCTATCACTACAATCGTAACTACCCAGATTAGAACCTCCCCCCCACTGACGCACAATCAAACCCCACAACACTCGAAAACAGATTGAAAATGTGATTAAAAACGCTGATCTTGTGAAGTACTGTTCAGAGCGAATTTCCACCAATTAAATTTGCTGGCTGAACCTTGGGAGGGTTTCGTTAATTAAATAAGGCACTCCCGGTACCTCCAGACGGGCACTCATGCTTTCGTCACTTGAGATAATCGCTGGCGAAATTATTCCCTTTGTGTCCGCCGAATCTTGAGCACTGATTTATACTTGTGGATTATTGTCGATTATGAACGATTATGAATGTTGAAAGGGCCTAATGTGGTTTTGTAGATATCAAAGGATTCGGAGTTGTTTGCTTGGAAACGAGGGTGGGGAGCGGTTTTGCTATGAGTTTCAGGTGTTTTGTCATTATTTTGTTAAATATTTTATAGTTTATCGCGTTAGAAGCGGTGGGAAGACTTTGTAAGGATAAGTCCTATATTATGGTATCTGAAGACTTATATATCAGGTTGTCGGGAAGGGATCGCTTTTTAGTGATAAGAACGCTTATTGGTGCACTTTTTTTATATAATGTAATAACTGTATTCATTTTTCTATACTTGGTGTAAACAATAAGGTGTTTCATTCATTCATTCATTCATACCTGGAGACCAACATTAACATCTTCTATACCAATGTATTAAATATTTAAATACTTATAAAACATCGTTTGTAGTTTTTAATGCTATTTTCGTTTCACTATTGAGAAAAAAATGATCTATACTATAAAAATAATACCATCAAATTTCTCTCTAACATGATCCAACTCCATTTCATAGAACCTCGTCTACATTAAGTTAAACAGCATTCAGAACGGATTCCTGATAAATGGTCGGAAACTGTGAGCCAACGGCGCCGCATCCTGCGAGTCTGCACGCCTTTATCTTGTTTGGTGTTTGATAATTAAAAAAGTTTCTCAAAGAGTCCATATGTTGGAAGTATATTTGGCTTTACTATGCGATGGCGATAGAATTTGTGGTTAACTGTCGTTTATGTTTGATGTGGAGACTTTAAATAAATGCTAATCCTTTTTACATACATCACGGATTAATCTCCGCAGCGGTATGCAGAGGCGAAACCGGGGCATCCACTTTTCGCCAAGTGTGCTACGTCCCATGATGTGATAGGGGCGAGCCTATCGCCATATCGGGCACAAATTCCAGACTCCGGGCTCATACTGAGCAGAATAACACAAATATCGTTTTGCCTGACCCAGGATTGGAACCCAAGACCTCAGCGCTGCCATATCGCGCATGCAGTACAACTACTCCACCGATGCAGTCAATCCTACATACGGGCCCTGTAAAGTGACCCGACTGCACCTGATGGTAAATGGTGTAGAAGATAGGGTATCGACAGACGAGACGGTTATCCCTCGTCAGTGGATATAATTAAGTCGGCCTTTTGGAAACCAGATATACACAGGCTGGTCCTGGAACGCGATACACTTACGTGGGTTCCGATGGCGGGTTTTATAGCGCGTGTACGGAGGTCGATCTCCAGGGGAATACAAATATCTTAGCACTATTTTGTGAGGGTAGTAATAATAATCTTACTAATCTTACGAATATTTGTGAAGATTTTGTATGCCAAGATTTTTGTTTGTTACAAGTAAACGTAGAACATAGGTACCGCACTCATTTCAAGTTTTTACAAAAAAAAATCCATCGCTAATATTGTAGTAAAACCAACGAAAATATCAAGTAGTAAGTAAAAATTAAACACAATCCAACACAGTTCCAAGAAGTTGAAAACGAAAAAAATATTGCCAATAAGTTAGAAGGGTCCCGTAATCAAATTCCGTTTGATCAACATGATTTTTTTCGCAAAGTAACACCTGATTTGATAAAGGTACGTCAGTTTGGCCCGGATAACGAGATTCTTGACGTTCCGAGCGACAGTTTTGGGGTTCCTTAAGCACGTGAACCTTTGTGATTTGACCTACAAACTCTGAATTCTAAAAATAAATGATGGAACAATAAACCGAGAACACATTTGTTGATCTTTTTGGAAATTGGAACTGACATACTAAAAAATAAAAGCAGTAAAGCTATGCCTGTGAAAGAAAACATTAAGAGGAAACCTACGTAACTAAAGATTCTACATAAAAATACCGCGCTAGGCTTGTGTGGTGTACGAAAGCCTACACTTTTTAGTATGAAAGGCTCATGTCAACAAATGAAAGAGTAATGCACGACGTTAGAACTTTATTATATGCTTACTATATAACTGTTTTACAAAAACATCTACGGAACTCAATAATTCGTTGTAATATCAGGACTTTCAAACTGTCTTTGAACGGCTTCCGATAGATCGGTATCCGAGCAATTTCATTGCTTCTGACAGATTCTACTATCTAATAATCTGGCTAAAATTATAAATTGAGAAGATTGCGATAATTACTGGATGTTTGTCAGCGTTAATAATGATCCCTTTCCAAGAGCAGGTACATGTATCACCAGCTATGTTAGATCTTACGTAATGAAGACCATTCAATAACCAGTTACTGTTACCAGAATACATTCTGGAGACATTAAATGCTGAGACTTATAATTTCAAGTAATTATACACAATACATATCACGCCATTATCCCATGACTGCCTCGATGGCATAGTTGTATTGCATGTCCGGTACAATAGCGCTCTGAGGTCCTGGGTTCGAATCCCGGGTCGGGCAAAATGATATTTGGGTTTTTTCTGCTCAGTATCAGCCCGGAGTATGGAATTTGTGCCCGATATGGCGATAGGCTCGCCCCCTATCACATCATGGGACGGAACATACTTGGCGAAAAGTGGGTGCCCTAGTTGCGCCTCTGCATACCCCTTCGGGGATAAATGCGTGATGTTATGTATGTATGTATGTTATGCCATTATCCCCGGAGGGCTAGGCAGAGGTTCAACCAGGGACCCACTTTTTACCATGTGTTGCGTTCCATAATGTGATAGAGGACGAACCAAGCAATTATCCTGATTACAATTTCCTTCAAACCGGAATATGATTACGTATAAGAATAATAGTGCTTACGTACAAACAAGTGCTTGATAGCAGAAATCAACATTGAGCTGGTACCTAAGTAAACCGAATCTCGCTAAAAGACCACCTAGAAAACCTAACTTTAGCACCCTTAAACAGCTCCTAATGGATAGCCATCAAAATACGCCGACGTTTCGTCAACTTAGTCGAGGTTAAAAATCGACTTTCTGTCATCACGCCCAAATGGGGCCATAAAGAGAACAGAGCCGGATGATTGGCACATCCACGGGTAATCGCCAAAAACAAGTTTAATAAAACTTTCCGCGGTCTTCGATGTGCGAGAAAAAATATGTTTCCTTTTAAATACCCCGCGCAGATCGGGGGCCAGGGCCCCACGTCGTCCCGCCGTCCCCCGGCATCAATGTTGATGTTTGACAACTTTATTGGATCCGTAATTGAATTTTCACAGGCTTTTATACTGATAAAAATTGGTATATTGGAAAATGTTCAGGGTAGTCTAATTTCAGACAGCTGACGGAACACGACGATACGGTTTTGTGATTTCGATGGGTTTGAAAGATCGTTCTACTGTTGAGGACTGATGAGTGTATTCGGTAATGTCTGCAGGCAGTCGGTCGATGAAGGAGACAGGTGCTGGAGCGGAGACCGCGTTTAATTAGACATGTAGAACGCCCCGCTGCAAGACGGAACGATGACTTCAAAAATGTGGCAGGTAGTTAATGGATGCGGACTGCTTAAGACAATAGTGGCCGTAGCTTACTTGGAAAGTAAGTTCTATACTAGACAGCGATTGAATCTCTAAATAACAGTAGTTTGTTCTTCGTCATTTGTGAGGACAAATGATGATATTTGAGGATCTTCAAACGTCAATTTTCCGTAAAATTTAATAGCATACGCACACAAATACGTCATGCGATATGATATCCCCTGACTTTGAACACAATAGCAAAAGATTTAAAAATGTTCAACCGGCCTATACCGTCCTTTAGGGAAAGCAATTATTGCTAGCAATGTTATTGGTGAGGCAATAATCGAATGGCCAAAACAATAATGTTATACAAGACTTTGACAGATATTAAAAAAATATTATTGGTACTAGCTTGCTTCTAAACAGTAGGATACAATAATAATAATAACGATTATTATTATTATTGTATAATAATAATCATAGACAGGACAATTGTTGCCAATAAGCCTGATATTGTGATAGTAGATCGATTGTCGCGCCGGGCAATACTTGTTCATGTCACCATTCCGCATGACGATAACCTTGTTAAAGCCGAAAAGGATAAAATGTCTAAATATTTAGACTTGACACATGAGATTACCGACATGTGGGATGTGGACTCTACAATTATTGTGCCGATTGTCGTTTCTGCGCATGGATTGATACCAAAGAGCCTCGACCAACATCTTCGGAAGCTCTCAATTGGCCGTTGGGTCGGAGGCCAGATGCAGAAGGCAGTATTGCTGGACACGGCGCGCATTGTGAGGCGATTCCTCACTTTGAATCCCTAACCGCCGGTGGCCTGGGTCTTGCGCTTCGCCATCGGAGGGTCATACATTTTTTATATTTTTATATGCATGTTTTTTTTTAAATGTATACGTAAAAATGTAAAAAAAATACCTTTAAAATAAAGAGAATTTACCATAACGATTATAACAAGCAATATTGTTTAATCTAAATAGAACTTTAGAAGAAACGGACTGGGATTAGGAATGCAAGTTTAAACTCATAATAAAGATTGAAAATGGTAAAACAAGAATTTTCTTTCTTTGGTTCTGCGTCTGGTACAATACGACCTGAACTTGCATCATCCACTCAACCTAACAAGCAAAATCTATAATTGAATGGATTTACACAGAACTACGATTCGAAATGTTATGCAAAATAAAATATTAAAATATATTTTCGTTCCGCGTAATGCCTTTTACCGGAATAAAATCTCATTTGAAATTTTATTACGTTAATTTTTATTTAAATCTTAAGTGTATATAGAAGCATTCTCAATTACTCTACCTTCGGGGTCTTTTTTTATTGCTTTGAATGACTATACGAGCTTACCGATTGCATGATGGTAAGCGATACGACCGCCCATAAACAATAGAAACAACATCCAGCACCTTGAATTACAAAGTATTGTTCGGTATTCCACTGCGCTCGCCATCCTGAGACATGAGGTGTCTTATTATGTCCAGTGGTTATATTGGCTACAATGTCCTTCAAACCGCAACACAACAGTGACTACACACTGCTGCTTGGCGGCAGAAATAGACATTGCGGTGGTACCTACCCAGGCGGACCCTAACATATGAGAAACCTACCAACAGCTATGGTATTAACATATTACATTTAATAATAATATTTCACCATTTTTAGATGCACCTACCTTGTTTATCTCTGCATGACTCTAAGGTCGACTGGTAGAAAATGCCTCTAGTATTAAGTCCGCCTGTATACTTATCTGTATATCAAGTTTATAAATAAATTAATTAACTAACATACATCTTCACAAAGTTTGACATTTATAATATTACTTGGATAACTGGAAAGTAGGCTTGTTAAAAATTCACTAGTATGTATAAGCTAAACAACTAACACTTAAGTTCTTATTCAAGTTTAAGTTGGGTCGTAAAGGCGCCACTGAATTCACTTTACTATTCCGGTTTAAAAATTAAATTGTCTTTGGTTAAAACTTTTTGTTTATGGCTCATATTTTTTCACGGCTTTGGGTCTGCGGTGGGAGTTTTTATTTTTTTTTATAATCAAAGATTTTTAATCTAACTATAAGTAACAACTAACTCATGTTTAACCATCTGCCTTCTAAGAAAGACAATTAATGTAAAAAATCATAGGAAAAAGAACCTTAACGACAGAACAAGAACTTATCAAGATTTCCTAGAAAATACTTTCACGATCAGCATGTTAATTATTTCCAACAAAATTTTACTGTAATATGATGTCAGGAAACATTATTGATTTCATGGAACGTAAGGTTTCCGCCGGAAAATAATATCTTCTCTATGTCTCAAAGTTTCGTTTGAAATTAGAAAAATTTTCCCTAATAAAATGCCAAATTGTGCACAAAATCTTACCTTTATTTATCTTATAAAGCAACGCAGCAAAACCTTGCTAATGGCCAATATAATTATTTCTACGAGAATTACATGAAAAATATCATATTCGCTTGTTAAATTTAAAACTTTAAGTATGTTGTGGAAAGGTTTAAATTAAATTGATGTCAATTTACTAAATGTCGAGTTGAGTTTGTCTATTGGTTAAACCAAGCTTACCTGTATGTATAAGAGCAGCATACTATAACATAGTTGTTTGATAATTTGTACAATATAATTATAATCATCATCATCATCCGCATAATGTCCACTGCTGAACATGGGTCTCTTCCAAAGATTTCCATATCGACCTATTTGAAGCGATCCGCATCCAGCGACCTCCTGTCTTATAGTATATACTGTCCCGTTGCCGAGCAAGGGACTTCTCTACTAATGAGAGGGTTTAGGCCTTAGTCCACCACGCTGGCCTGATGCGGATTGGCAAACCTAAAATACCCTGAAAATTCTTATAGAAAACTTCTCAGATATGCAGGTTTTCACCTAATGTTTTCCTTCACTGTTAAAGCAAGCGATAATACACAAAGAATACTCCTTTAGAAAAGTCTTTAAAAAAAAACTACTTTAGAAAAGTCAGAAGTGTGCGCCCTTGGATTTTGAACTCCCAAGTAGACTATCGCCGCCTTTTATGCAAATGTCGCTTAAAAACCAGTCGTTTTATGAAAAGATTTTGTGCGTTTTCAATATTAAATGGCATTTTAAGTCACACATTCTCTGTAAATATAGGGAGGTATGTAAATAAGTCCAAAAAACTTTACTGCAAATTCAAAATTCAGATACAGTAAATATAAAATCCATACCAATACTTGTATGTTCTACGAATTGTTGAATATTATTCAAAATAAATTCAATGTGAATTCCACGTGAAATACTTTTCCCAGAATATCGGTGTAAAAACAATTTAAAATTAAATATATCGCATTTTATACATATTATCATTACGAAATAAAAATCCTATTTTTAATACTTTAATATCACAGAACTCTTACACAATACTTTTCTCCCAAACTCCAAATCAAAATCACGTAAAATCAAAGCGATCGATATCTCCCATCTCTTTCACACATATGCTTGAGACAGAGAGAGGTAAGGGTCTCCTTAAACGGTCCTGATGGCCCATTAAGGTTCCGAGTTATCGCAAACGACACTTTGCCCAAATTGGGTGAGGATGCGACAGTCTATACTAACAGAACGTTCATTAAGTACGCAGGGACCATGGCTTAGTGACAGTGAGCTGTGAGGTTTGGGTTCGATGGGTAGAGCAATTGGTATTCGGGATTATGCTTTGTTCTTAGCTTTGCATTTGTAAAAGATCTTGCTGCTATAAGTCCATGTACTTTTACGATATAAAAAGTCTGTGTGCTAACTGCTTCGGTGCTGTAGTTATATTCTTTGCGAGATACGACACCGCTCTGAGGTCCCTGATTCGAATCCTGGTGAGGGAATGATACTGGGTTTTCTACTCAATTAAATGAAATAATTTATTTGAATGTAGATTCCGTCAATATTAACTCTACCACTAGTTCGGAAAGCATTTCTCACCAGAGAAGAACGAGTAAGACCTTGGTGTTGCTTCTTTTTCAAAATCTATTTCAGATATAAGCTTCAGTCCATGATACAGAGAAAAAAACATAATTGGTTTTTCTGTATTATTGCTCAGATTAGTTCATTCACATACTCACAAAAAAGGTAATAAATAAATTTTAAATTTCCACATGAGTGCACAACCCTCTCAGGAAAATCGTGAAATATTTAAACCAGAAGTTCTTTAACATATACCCCTAGGACTTAGATATCATAAGCAAGATGGGCAGAACAATTCACATAAGCAGCACCATTCACAAGTATGACGCATGTGCCAGCCATCGGCCTCCTCAACCATGTTGCAGAGAAGTGCCCGACACAGCACATCACACCGCCGGAGGCACATATAGTTTGAGAATCAATATCAGCTCGGAGTCTAAAATTTGTACCTGATGTTATATTTTCTCACTCTTCCATATCACGGGAGGGAGTACACATGGTGTAAAGTAGGTGCCCTGGTTCCACTTCTGTCTAACCCTTTGGTGATTAAGGCATTAAATGTAATTTGCCCGTAAATTTCAACCGATAAATCAAGTTTATCCATTACTGGACGGTATAATACCAACAAACATAATATTAAAAAGGATTCTGACATTTTTACAAACTTTCTTAATTACTCCAATACTTAGGAAAATGCACCTAAGTTTACGTAACAGTGTTTCCTAATACAAAAACAGTAACTGCGAGCGTCGGTGTCTGTCTTTTTTAATTAAATTCACCTTTTTCGTCAAACAGGGGTATAAATAAACGTTTTAGGGAGTCAATTATTTCCATAACAACGTGCCTTTCCATCCGTAAGCGTACATTTGTTTCAGCTTTATGTAGAGCCATCTTTTTTATCGTTGTCTATATTATACAAAATACCCATACAATATATTAATTTATTGTCAAACATATAAGACGACCAAATACAAAAGTCAGACTGTCAATTATGCTCCCAAATAATTTTAAATGAAATGAGTAATGCCTCGATTAACTGTCTTTACTAACTGATAAACAATCTCAAAACCTAGATTAATAGCCGATTTTAAACAAAAATCATGACAAATGAAACGCCACCTAAATTATACTTAACCTAAGTCCTAACTAGAATATATATCTGTAGCGAAGAGTCCATATGCCTTCCTGCCGACTTCCCTTTCGTACCTTATGTAAAATCTAATTCCCATTGGAACAATTTGTACACTGCATTTATGTAGTTCCCTTTTGGCAAATATCACCCTTTGCCACTGATATATTTACGTTTAAATGAACTATTCCTCTCATACAACTTTCTTTTTTTTCCTTTGTTGCAAGAACCAGGTTTTTAGTAGCAAATTACAATCTAGTCTATAAGACTAATAAGCAATAAAATACTAACTTAATTTTATAGGTTATTAAATTTACAACAACTAAGAATAATGTACTAGGCACTTTCTTAGAGTCTGGTAGCAAAAAAAAAAACATTTTGTTCGTGTGTTATATATATATACTTAGCACTGACACTATTGTTTGTTTATTGTAATACACTCATACAACTGGCATTATTGTACAAAATCAACTTCACATATAAATTTTATATAACAATTGAAATACTGACATAATATGAACAATCAATACCAACGCATAAAACATGTCATTAGAAGAATAGTACGTTTCGTTGAGTCTGGAGCGAAGCCAGCCTCCATTCAGTTCACAATCCTATTTGTTTCTCCAACGTTGAAAATAATTGTTTTTCAGACATTTTTTCCAACAGATTTGAGGTTCCATTGTTTCAGAAGTTATTGTTGAAATTCGGCCGTTGAATATTGAAAATATTGGAATGACCGAGAAAATAAACCAAAGGCAGCCATGTCAGGACTTTAAGTACATATTTTGTTACAATTAAAATTTATATTCCAATTTATAAAGGCAACTAGGTTGTGTTTGCAACTATTCACATTTCAAAACAAACTCCTGCCAGCACTCATTATGGAAAGCATAAGAAAAAAAAAATAGACTATATTTTATTTCGACGTAATAATTTATTCCGCATAAATTCACACTCTACTGACTTGGATAATATCTATATTAATATGAAATTTCAAATAAATAAGACTAACACGTACAGCAATAAATATAAAAGCCCATAACAATGACAAAAGACGAACCCTAAAACCTATTAAAATCAAAACAAACAATTGCATGTAACACTACGGACGATTTACACAACCCACAAATCAAAGTCAAATCTGCGGACTGAGAGGAGGTCGGGGGCGGCGGCACCAGTGATTTATATTTGTAACTGGCGCCAGTGGCTCGCACTGGCCGGCGAGCGGCTGTTTAGATTGATTCCGGATTTATTGGCGGGCCAGTGAAAGATACAGCCCTAGGTGGACGTTTTATCTCTCTGCGAATTAAGTGAGATGGAAAATTTACATCGTGCCGTTTCTTGAGATTTATATACACGTCGTTTTATTTAAAGTGTTCGATTTGTCGTTGGATGTTTTAGATTTTGCGCAGTTGTGTTTTCGTTACTGTACATTTCAATTTTTTTTTTTATAAATATAAATTCCTGCCATATAGTTGGACTAGTTGGATAGTCTAGATCGATTGTATTATTTTTATTACAATATTCAATCGCTAAATATGTAAATACTAACTAAACATTATATTATTCATACGTAGCCGTGACGGTTTAGAAAAAAAAAGACTTTTCCAAATCATCATTTAACCATGATGAGAAATAATGTCTTGCTTTATTAAATTTGAAAATCTTATTGAAAAAACTTACTCCTGTATCTGAAGATCGTTACTCCACTCAACATAAATAGGAGATGGAACATACCTGAAAAGAGATAACAATATTAGAATCCGCAAGCATTAGGCGATGCGCAAACGCTGTCATCTTATTACAAACAAGATAGGATACAAAATGGCCGCGTTGTGATGTTAACGACGAATTTTTATAAATAGCCTTACCAAAAAAATAAAACACCTGCTTTGGAAGCCCCAATTTTGCTTCTCGTTTTAAAATTACGTTTGCCAGTACACGATTTTAGTTCTATAACTCGAAAAGGTTTATTACCTTTAAGTAATATACAATTGAGAGTTACTTCACCCAAATTGATAAATTCATTGACAGTAAATTAGTTCTCAATGGCCTCAATTAAGCAATTCAACATTTTTTTACATTAGTATGGTATCTAAAATTTCAATACATTACAAGTAGTCGATAGTCTACAAGTTACCGCACTACCCTATGATAATGAGCAGCTGCTCACTCAAGTGCACTCGTCCGCCACTCACCCCTTTAGAGATAGTACGTTGAACACCTTTCCCGAAACATAAGGAAAACTAAATATATTTTTACACCTCTATGGGATGGGAGAGACGTTACAAGCACTTTTTCTGTGGTGAGATGAAAGCTAGTTATACCTACAGGGCAAGACTGTCCAACCAATTGGAAGTGGCCTATCATGGCCCGCGGGTTTGGGCTTGGTCAGCCTTACTATAGAGTGTAGTTGCTATTATATATGGGGTTTCATCATTATGCGAAAACAGAATATGTATATCCACCAGTTTACATAAAAGCATCTAAGCATTTTTATGACACATGTAGTCAATCAATCGCATTAAATCACAAAATTCTCATATCGCCCAATCCACTCCAAACTACATACGTAACCACGAAAATCCAACGAAATAAACGATACAATTTGCAAACTACGTCACACAGAATCACTGGACGCTGTGGATATTGGAAACTTATAATATGATTTTCCATCTCAATGATTCTACAACTCCATATTCCCATATGAAAGGCAAATATGGAGATTTTGTAATACGCCGAGCGATGAATGGACTTAGCTATATTGGGCTGTGCCGGTTTTCCTTTAAAGGTCGAATATTTTTGTTGAAAATAATATTCAAGAGGAAACTCTTACGTTCGGCATGTTCTTTCTTACATTTAAAAATTTGTATAACTTTATTGTATTTACTGTATTTAGAATTAAAGCGACTTGACTTGTTCGCGAGGCCAGAATAATATCAATCATCGAGAGTTAGATTCATCGATGGTCTCCAAAATTTTACGAGTGTGTATTATCGGTTACTGTAATTTAATCTTAAAGTAAATAAGCGAATGAGTTATTTTGCAGTTAGTATTTACCAATGTCTGTACAGATGTATACACTCACACCAAGTCTATCAATGACTCCCCGAGGCAATTATTGTGCGCTCGGTCTTTAAACCTAATGCACACCCATGCACGGAAAGACCTTTGTCCCGGCCCTCAGCACACAGTCCATTACGTATACCTCATGGTTTTAACTACACATTGAGGCTTCTGAGGGCTCGCGAACATATCCTGGTATTCTCCCCTCCACCCACCCTAAGAATCCTTTTCCTTCCCCCATACTTTCCTTCCACAGATATCCCCTCACAACTTTCCTCCAGGGCCCTGCAGTTCCTAAGCTGGGGGACTCCAGTATCTCATTTGCAAGTTTCCCTTGATGTTGACGGCAGGGTCCGATAATAAAATTAATAGTCTATGCAAAAGCAATACTAACCTAACCAGGAAAATAAAAAACCTTCGCATGAAAAAATATGTTACTAATTACTCTTACTGACAACGATAACTTTAAAAGAGAAAAGCAAAGATGGCGATCCCAAAGTAGGTCTTCTATCTTCCTCGTCAGGTTATACCTATATTATGAAGCCTTATAAACCATACTGATCAACTTGCACGAAATACGACTCAGCAGCAACGAGGTGTCAATGTATCGCTTGGTACAACTTCTATTAATGAATAGTCACTTCCACTTCTTTAGTTTGCCAATTGTTCTCACACCGTTTGGTTATCAAACTATAATGGTACCAACTAGTAACCCAGATTTTCTTATAAAAATAACATGAAATCCAGGATGTTATTCCCAAAAATCAGTAACAATTAAGACTGATATTTTACGAAGTAATCTTGTTGCGAAGGAACTAATTACATTATCATATATTCAAGATTTGCATTTCTTATGTCTTAGCAGATTCAGAATTATTTGTGGTTGGATTATACGGGAATAATCTCGCTGTTTTGTTCTAACGGTGTAAGCAGTACATATTTCATCAACACATGATACTTAATGTACCAATTACTTATATAGCGAGTGTGTATAATAATGGTTTTCAATAAGACTTCTAACTAGTGGTGGTTGTCGACAATGAGTTGCAAATTGTAGTCAATTGACTACAAATAGATAAATCATGCTTAAAAATTATAAGATACGGAAGAATTATACACATAGCCTAAATACATTTTTTGCTGAGTACTTATTTGTTCAATAAGCATTCATTCGTTTGTTCCTAATCGTACATTCTATCCAGAGCCATATGCACGTTTGGACCGATTGATGGATTTCCGTTTTCGCGAAGTGTCGCCATATGCGTCGATGTTTTACGTATAATCCTTTTCTTACACATTTTCAATAGAAAACTTACTGGTAAAGCATGTGGTTTTTTTGGTAATTTTTAACGGAATTTTAAAGATTTTTTAAATGTTTTCATACGGGCACAACAAAGTGATCCCACGGCATCTAATGGTAAGTGAAGTGGGATCCAATATAATGTCAAATGACGAGAGATGATTATCCCTTACCAGTCGACACAATTATGCCGGCTTGTAAGAACCGGACATACAACAGGCTAATCCCAGAATGCGACACACTCACGATTAAGATACCGATGTAAATAAATATTAAAACTAAATCCAATATAAACTCTCACTATTACTACAATATCTAAAACACTAAAACCGCATCTTCCTCTTTTAAAGAAAGTAAGTGTTCCACCCGATTTTTTGTTACACAATTCTAAGAAAATCCTCAAAGAAATATAATATTTCTAACACACAACTAAACCGTTTCCATTTTAAAACTAGATCCCTGTACTTTAAAAGATCCCGTAATCCAAGCTGACGCTTAGCCCATAACATGGTGCGCTTATCCCCTCTCTCCTCTTACAACACGCGCCAAAAGTTGCTACAAGCAAGTTGCGCTTTTAGCTAAATTACAATTCAACCTGCGGTTTTCTGTGTACATGATGAACTGGATATGTTTCATTTGCTTTCTAAGGTTTCATTAACCGTGGTTGTAGGTTTTAAATAAAAATAACTAACACTGGTATTTAGTTGGAGGTAATTCAATAGAAATTGAAAAGAAATTTCTTTACATACAATTGTTTATATTTTGATGTAGGTAAATTTAGATCTACGTTTACTTAAACAAGTTAGTCTGGGTAGATAGTATTGTGTTGTCTGTTTTTAACATTAAGCAGCAGTGGTCGTCCACCAATGAGTTTCAGTTTCATGGACATTTAATTCCTGGACGTTATAATACTTAATTTATTTTTTATTTTATTATTAGACCATAGAATTTAGAATATTATAACAAATAGTAAAAATTACCTGCACTAGGACAGTCCTGTATCGCAGGATATTTTATATAATATTAATTAAGTTTCCCGTCATCCTCGCACAGGAGCCATGCTAATATTCTCTGTATCGTTCCAATTTAACTATTTAACTATATGGCCCTCCGAAGCAAGTACAAAAAATATATATGACATTTTTATTTCTTTTACATAAGTAAACTAAAAAGTTATTAATCTATGTCACAAGAGGATATGCGCATTTAAGCACAACGTAGAGATTTGATCCGAACTATACTATTTATAAACAATGATACTAACCATGTAAGTAACTTGCCCGGCTAACCTGTCATTTGTGAAAATACAAAACCATAATAAATAAAACAATATTTAAACCCAAATAAGTCTACATTTCGACAAAACCCTACAACAACCTACAACCCTATATTTCTCTATATCATAACTTAGCTCCTATCTTAAATCTCATAAAGTCTAGTTTCCAGATATCCCGCCTTCAGTACCTAGAGATCTTAAATATATTTTATATTTGCTGTACATCGGAGGATATAAAATAAATTGAAGACTTATTACCGATTTAAGTGGGGTTTGTGTAGGTATTGTTTGTTATGTCGGTATTTGGTTTAGGGGCACCTTGTATACTTTATGGGTCAGGATGGTTTAGATTTCAAGGTCGAGCAATTTTTTGAGACTATTTTCAACATAATTTGCAAAGGTCTGGAACCTAGTTGATTTTAAATCGGAAATTTTAAAGTAGAGCAGTGGCAAGAGTCCATATAACCCGCTTTCTGCCGGCTACCCTTGATGTAGAGTTTATGTAGAATGTAATTATCATTAGAACGATTTGAGGACCGCATTGATGTATATTAGTAACTATATGACCTGTCAGGTACCTTTTCGGAAAATTTCACCTTTCGCTACTGAAGTAGAGCTATACTATGTTTGGCTAGGGAATTTGGCTGCGTTGATTTTAACCATTTTAAAGAACCAACGAGTATTTTCAGGCAATCAAAATCACTGAATATACCGACCACTTGGCATACTATATAAAAATCAAAAAACTGTTACGGTGACATAGTTGTATGGCGGTGCTACACCGATCTGCAGTCCACGTTCGAATCCCAGGTGAGCCGAAGATATTGGACTTTTCTGCTTCGCTAGCCCCTATCAAATCATGGGACGGAACAAACATGGCAAAAATAAGTGCTTTACTAGCTACTCCATCAGTAAAACAGTGTCTTTGTATTATGAATTAAAAATAAAATACCAAACTCTTACACCCAAAAAAGCTAATAAAGATTTTTATATATCGATAGAGCCGATCGGGGGTAGAGCAAAGCGTATCTCTCGTAACCACTTATATTGCGGTAAGAGTGGCACTTAATATAAAGGGGTTGTCTGTACAAGGGCGAAGCGATGGTCGCTGGCAGAGTGGCTGGGAGGGCCCGAGAGTGGCTCTCTTGATTGTTGCAGGTAAATGGTACGATATTCTTTTGTCAGTTAAGATATGGGTAGTGTAAGTGGGTTTGTTTAATGTAGGATATTCGGAGATAGCAGATGTGATGTATGATATATATATTGATATGAAAGAAAAAAAAATATTTGTTTGTAACAAGCAAGATTTAAAAAAAATATAATAAATAATACTTATATATCAATTTGCTCGTCATAATAACGACCCGAACTTAGCATATTATGCTGATAAAAAGCAGTGCTGATCTTCCGCTGGGCCGTTTGGGAGTCAAAATACTCGTATATACTAATATTATTATAATATAGAGGTTACTTTAGAGACTGCCTATTGCGCGGTACGAGCACCGCTTTGAAGTCCCGAGCTCGAATTTTGGATTGGGAAGTGTAGGGTTTGTCTGCTTAGTATCAGTCGAGAGTCTAGAGTTTGTGCCCGAGTGACAATGGGCTCGCTCCCTATGTCATCATGGGACGGAACACATTTGAATAAAAGTGGGTACACAAGTTACAACTCTACAGTTTCGGGGATAAAGGTGTGAATGTGTTTATAGTTTCTGATCGTTAAAATGTCCATAAAATTTTATTTCGCATTTTATATTTCTTATGTTATACAGATGTTCATTTACCGAGTTTTTCTTAATGAATGTCGAGTGAATTTATTTTTAACTAGGTTTTGCTCGCAGCTTTCGCGAAGGCGTTTTCCGGGATAAAAATCCTGCTATATATTTTTCCGGGATACCTACCTTCCCAGGGTCTAAAATTATCACATACCAAATTTCGTAAAAATCTATTCAGTAGATTTTGAGAAAATTTACCTCATACTAACAGACAAAAAGGGTTCTTTGTTTTATAATATGTATAAATGCGCATCAATCATAATATAACATAAAAATATCTGTATGAGCTCTTTTAGCAAAGTACTAGTTTGTACAGTATTCGAGCATTTCACAAATACCTTGAGTATTCACACAACTAAAATGAGAGGAGTATTGTATGCATATATTCCAATTTCCCAGAATATAAAGATTTAGAACATAATAATAATGCTTTTCAGTCTTCCTGTGGCATAAACGTTGAATAAAACAATATAAACATCATTCCTGTAAACAGTAAAATTACGTTATTTTATTATATAATAGTAAAACAAACCAACCGCGGACTATACAATTTTAAAACAGAAATACACCGCCTGTTTTACACTAGAAATACATAAAAAAAATTAATAGAAAAATTCACGGCGGCTGAAACTTCAGCACACATGAAAAGCTTTCAGTGAAATGAAATAAATTTTCAGTCCACATATAACATTTAAACTGAGCATGAATCTCGTAAGTGTGTTGAATAAAATTTTTTGCCAAGCAAACTTCAGGTCTTACGGTAAATCCTGGGGCACCGACGTGCAGCCCCGTAAAGCCGGCCCCTGAAACTTTTCAGCATAGCAAATGAGTTGCTGAAACGTCTACCGCTGCAAGACACCGCTGTATCTGTTTTATATTATTCAGTTTGTTTTCCTGTAGCGCTGAATTTTCAGTACGTTCAGGTCAATCCTGTGAAGCATATTTATTTCTTACTGCCTTTTCGTCGCGCGAAATGGTGCCAAAAGTATATTTGATAAAAATTCACATTTTGACGTTAAAATATGTGTTGCCCGGTGCGGGAGTAGGTCACTTCCAAAATACGCAAAATGTGACATACTTTGGTAGCTAATATTTGGGAAAATAGGAAATGTATACACATAAATAATATGGCATCTATTAACATAAATAAGTAGACAGTTAGAAAGAAGAAATATTGATTTTGTAAATATTACTAACACTTGTTTTAAATAAATCGTCAAACTTATCAACACACCTTACCACAAATATAAGCAGTCTAATGCAACAAGCACAGCATTTACTAGACTCCACAAAACATGGCTTCAATTCCCAATTTTTTTCACTTAAAAATCGCAAATCCGGTAATAAATAAAAAGAAATTACATTCTTTATAATGGCAGATAGGCAAGTCAAGTATCTTGGAAGCAATTATCTCGCCAAAAGGAGCCGGCCGTAAGCTCGGATGATCCAAATTACACCGCCTGTGGCAAGTCAGCGGGCAGTAACTGACTTGGAACGGTAAGATCTTTTACAACCGCTAATATTGTGGAAAGATTTATTACCTTATGTCATTTGAAGAAAAATATACACTAAATAGTTTCTTCACTTATTATATGTAATAACTGAACCTTATCTAAACTAGCAAAATGTGAAAATCGCTGCCGTCCCAAGAAAAGGTAAAAGACGTGATGATATTTATTAGATTTTTTATATGAGAATATATTTTTATTTATTTTTCTATCGTACAATCCGTTAATTAATTGTATACATAAACTTTCCTTTTGAATCACTCCGTCCACTCGTCAGTACGTCTTGACTTTATCGCGTTCAGATAGACTGACGTGGCGGAGGAACTTTGTTTAATAATATGTAAGAAAAACATATCTTGTCAGACATTTAACATCCAATTCTAATAATACTCTCCCATTATACATTTAGCTATCTTTAATTGTAAACTATATTGGTATCAAGAAAGCAATAATATTATGAATAGGTGCGTCGTGACGTCATCCAGATATAAAAAAAAAACAAATGCCGTCTGCTGACTTTATCAATGTTTCCTAAATTGAAAACAAAGGTGGCGTGAAGCGCCGTATTCTAATAAAGCCAAACAGCGCTCGTCTAAGTCTAATTGAAACATAAACGACTTCCCGATGGAGGGACCTTTTTACGACAAAATTCAAAATTAGAAACGTGAGTTGCATTTATTTTGTTGTCCTTGGAGGCGGTGTACGACAACTTTGAGCCTGGTAATTTAAGGTCTCAACTGTAATTTTATATTTGATATTGCTAATGATCTATTGTAATCTATTCACGGTATAAAACCAAATCCCCTTTTCTGTCTGTCTTTATGTTATCGATTATCCCAAAATCTACTGAACGGATTTTTATGACATTTGGTATGGAAATAGTTTAAGACCCTGGGAAAGTTATAGGCTACCCTGGAAAATATATAGCGGGACTTTTATCCCGGAAAACTCCTTCACGCGAGCGAAGCCGCTAGCAAAAGCTAGTATTATCTTCTATCTATCTTCTTCTATCTATCTATCTATATCTTCTTCTATACTTATAATAAATCTGTAGAGAGGTCAATTCTGTACGTGAAATATATTTCCAAAATAACTATCAGGGGGTGATTAGGGATCGATACTGATGCCAAAAATGCAATTAATAAAATTTTTGTCTGTCTGTCTGTCTGTATAACCGTTATAGAAACAAAAACTACTCGACGGATTTTAACGAAACTTGGTACAATTATTTGTCATACTCCTTTGCTGGTTATAGTATACTTTTCATCACGCTACAATTAATAGGAGCAGAGCAGTGAAGGGAAATGTTGGGAAAACGGGAGAAGTTACTCCATTTTTTAAGCTTCCGTCGCGTGTGCAACCTTAATGGTTAAAGCTACACAGAAATCATGTATGACGGAAATGTTCTCCTTAAAATTATATAAAAAATATTCCACGACAGCATATGTCTATCTTTTATGGTTGACTCACAATAACACGTGTAACTCCCGATAGCTTAGAAGTTCGAAGCTTTCTCATTATATTTGTCTACTCTTACGTTTATAACACTCTCAGTCATCTCTAATTAAAAAAGTGAACATTATCAAAAATTTCCATAAAAAAGAGTCATAGAAATCGGTATAGAAACACCAAAGTTATACATGAAATACGCTAATAATAAGCCATCACGCGTGAATACTGAATCATGCTATATGCTTCCTTCGATTTCACCAGGATCCCATCATCAGACCCTGACCGGACAATCGGACCACCTGCATACGACCATACATTAAAAAAACATCCCGACAAATTGAGCACCTCCTCCATTTTTGAAGTCCGAAATCCACGCGGGCGAAGCTGTGGGCGGAAGCTAGTTATTAATAAATGCAAAAATCATAATAGACTTTTTTATTCTCGACTGAGACCCGTATGAAGGCATACTGCGTACAACTTAGAGGGACTAAAAAAGATCTGTAACCAACTTCATTCTTAAAAAAAAACATAAATTGTTCGCTAAATATATTTTTAATAAGATAAATGTTAAACGAATTCAGTCTGTCTTGCACTGAGACGAAGGCACTAAATTAAACGCTCTGAAGAGTTTATGATGCACGTTTTATTAAATATTCACGAAATTTTTGGCTCATTACACGCTCTCATACCCGCAGAGGGCAGACAGAGGTCGACTCTCGAAAAAAAACTGTTTAAAATTACATATATAAGATCACGCTGCTAACCACGCAGGGGTGGGCAGTGCAAATATACTAAATGTACAGTTCGTTGAGTATTTAACATGTCTAATTATTTGCGTTATTATATAGGTAAATTCAGAGTTCATTAAACTATTATTTCTCAATTTTTATAGCCAAATCAAATTTTAAATTAAATATTTTTATATCTTGTTTTATAAAAACAATACCGCGTAAAAGTTTCGTCTATCAAAGTGATTACATGTGGCTATACTATGGTTTATTCTGGAAATCCGTTGCCAGCATTAACATGGTAAAACAGCGAGCAAAACCTATATTATAACAAATAGTCCATGACCCAATAAAAAAATATAACGTCGATTGCCATTCTGTTTTTTATATTCCAATTGCAGTGCATTTGATTCATTCGCTCGTTAATTAAAGCATCTAGTTAGTAATTATTCGCAGGGCCTTTTCATTCGTTCATTCAAAATCGTACTTTCATTCATTTAAATATTTACAATGCATTTTGCTGTAACGTGGATTGCAACACTCGAATAATTTTAATTATAGTTTCTAAATTAATTATGCTAATATATTTGTTTTTAAACAAAGAGTTCTAAGGTTATATATAGTGAACATTTCGGAAGATTGTCATACAGAAATTTTGCACTCATGCGATAGTTACAATATAAAATACTTCATATTTTTTCCATATTGTATTGTTTTTAATGCGCATATTAACATATTTTCTGTTAATAAGTTATTTTTTTAATATCTAAGGACGCTGTGACATCTTTTCACACGGACATTTAGAATTAATCGACTTATTACCAATTGTTCATAACTTTAGGGGCACAAATTTGGTTCTGATATGGAGTCTATAACTAACTATACTTATGTATTTGTATTTAATAAAATGTTTTATATTTTTGTTTATTTACAAACACTGACTTCGTAATCGTACCACATAAATCCGAAAAGTATCAAAAGCGAAAACGTAACTTGGATAATGAATATTGGCCGAAACGACGCCGAATACCGAAAACCGAAACTGCCTGTATGACACGCCGTCATGTAATAAACGCGGGGATATTAAATTTATTTTACGTCAAAAACAAATACTGCTGATATTAATATACTTGTCCAGTGAGTGTTGAGCTCCGTGCGTGAAAAGAATAATGTAACATGTGTGTCTTCTTGAATTTGACATTATCGATTCGTAGGTATGTTAAACAACGGTATATTAATATCATTTTGCTGTACAAATAAGTTTCTTTTTATAGAACCATGTTTACTGGTATAGTCGATATTATATGTAGCTTCCGAACGACCGTACATAGTCTAAAATCCCCATTTTATGTGTCTAATTAAAAGGGGCAAAGGGAGCAATTTTGCGTAAGAGAACCCAAAACAATTTATTTTAGCTAAATATTAATATGCATAAATGCGGTCTATAATTTGTTCTAATGATAATTAGATTTTATATGAATTATGAAGCGGCGATAGCCTAGTTGGGTGTGGAATGGACTACCGAGACGAATGTCCGCAGTTTCAAATCCCAAAGGCACACACCTCTGAAATTTCTAAAAAGTTATGTGTGTATTCTTTGTGAATTATCGGTTGCTCTAACGGTGAAGGAAAACATCGTGAGGAAACCTGCATACCTGAGTATTTCTATATAGGAATTTCGAGGGTGTGTGAAGTCTACCAATCCGCAGTAGACCAGCGTGGTGGACTAAGGCCTAATCCCTCTCAATAGTAGAGAAGGCCCGTGCCCAACAGTGGGACAGTATTATAATACAGGGCTGATATTATTATTATTATATATGAAAGGAAAGCCGGCAGGAATAGGGACCATTCGCCACTGCAAATTATAAAACTAATGTTTTTGGTGATGCTAGATTATAGATAACACAGTGTGTAAAGTTAGTACATGAAACCGTCTATGGAGGTTCAGTATTCGATTCTGGTTAAAAATTTAAAATATATTACCTTATTATTTTACGGAAATTTTAGCACCTAAGTGAGGTTTGAAGTATGAAAAGAAAATGTCTTAAAAGTAATATTCAAACATAATGACCGACAAGATAGGTTAAACTAGTCATTAGCATAAGGGTAACCACACAGTGAGCGACTTTTTACGATTTTTTGAGGTTCATACTCTGTCATTCGACATTTTTTTGTGTATATTTTAGAACTACCGTATATTTAAATCGGTCATGCGTTTAAAAATACATACTGTATAGTAACGTTTTAAAGAATTAGAATTTACAGAATCTGACTACGCATGTGAATCCAGCTTAAAAGCAGACGACTGTAAATAACTTAGAAATTCTTGTACGGCACGAGGCATCATTCTATTATCAATATAAAGCTGAAGAGTTTGTTTGTGTGAACGCGCTAATCTCAGGAAGTACTGGTTCGAATTGAGACATTATTTAAGTTGGATAGCTCATTTAGCGAAGAAGGCTATAGCACCACGCCATGATCAATAGGAGCAGAGCATCAATGAAAAATGTTGCAAAGACTGGGAAAAAATATTACTTTTGAGAGGTTCCGTGGCGTGCGCTGCGTAAACGGTCAAAGTTACACAACAAACATATACGACGAAATTTCCTTTTAAAAAGTTCTAAACAATATCCCCCGCCTAATCTGTCTGCCTCTCTGAACGCGATAAACCCAAAAATTACTCAACGGATTTCGATGAAATTTAGTATGGAGATAGTTTAAAGCCCTGGGAAGGACATAGGCTACATTCTATCCCAGGAAAGTACATAATCGGACTTTTATCCCGAAAATTTTCACGCGGTCGAAGCCGCGAGCAATAGTACAAACAACGAACATTACCATCAGTTATCAAGTTTCAATAATGTTTAATTAATTGGTGACGACCACAAAGCGATTTGATAGCGAACACCCGCGGGACCGGCTCGTTACAATTCACTATTCAAATTGGACTCCACGGCATCTGAAAATTGGACTCGAATTTTACGTGAGAAAATAATATCTAACAGTTTATTTTCATAGGATTCGTGTATACAAAACAATATTCTTTCTTCAAATTTAATGGAGTATTGGTGAAACTTGACATAAATAGGCGATTATGGTTCAAAAAAACTAAAGTTTGTAACGTAATAAACAAATCACTTGAGAAATATAGGGTGTGGTGTTTAGAAAGAAAGGAAGTTTGTTTCAAATAGCAGAAACCACTGTACGATGAGCTGAAATTTAGTATACTGATAGGTCCACATTTCGGATTAAATTTAGTATACTGATAGGTCCACATTTCGGATTAAATTTAGTATACTGATAGGTCCACATTTCGGATTAAATTTAGTATACTGATAGGTCCACATTTCGGATTAAATTTAGTATGCTGATAGGTCCACATTTCGGATTAAATTTAGTATACTGATAGGTCCACATTTCGGATTAAATTGCTTTTGATCCTATAATCGTTTTTGCTCGCAGTTCCGTCTGTGTGAAGGATTTTAACAATTAAAAATTCCTCTTTATGTTTTCCCGGGACAAAATAGCACTAAGAAGTAATTTAGCTTCCTATTAGTGAAAAAAAAATCAAAATCGGTTCAAACAAACATACAGACTTCAGCTTTATAATATACTAAAAATAATTATCAGGATAATAGAGAAATTTCATGATTCCTGAGAGGGTTGTGCAGTCATATAAAAATTTAAATTAATTTATTCCTTATTTCACGAGCCTATAAATGAACTGCTCTAAACTTTTTTTTTCTTTTCACTTTATCATGTACTGTTGTAGTCTTTACCCTAAACTGATTGAAAAGAGCAACACCAGAGTTTCTTGCCCGTTCTTCTCTGGTGAAAACTGCTTTCCGAACTGGTGGTAGAGTTAATATTGATGGAATCTAAATAATGTATAACATTTTACAGATTCAAATAAATCATTTCATTTCATTTCATTTCATTTCACTAACACCTATATAGATTATACAAAGGAACTCCAAGAAATGATTTTCATTCAGACAGAACCGTTACATGCAACCCTTTTAGATCTAGTAAACATTTACGTAAACGTAAACCGAACGCATGGGACCGTAGTTTTAGATCATTAACGCAAACCGTACAGCATTACGATCGGGTCAGCTAAGTGTTGGACAACAGCTAACTGCCACTAATGCGTTTAGGGTACGTTTATCGTCACCTGGAGTTTCAAGTTTGATTTTATATGGATATATCTATAAAATATTACTGTGTTATACACTGACGCGTCATTACTCGTATTAGTATATTGTTTTTTGAAATAAAACCTTTTACTTTGTGGTCACGGAGCGGACTGTTCGTTAACATAAGAAATAATTATATTATTTGTTGTGATTACGCGAACTATACTGTTAAAATATTTTTAAATGTTCACTGGATTTTAACATTGCCTCGCTTTTTTATCCTAAAAAGATTAGACGCAGGAACAACTAATGAAATCATTTATCAGTTAAATCTGCTTTGTAATATGTTCTCAATATTTTCTACACTTGTCGTGTTCTATCACAAATTTCATGCAAAGCAAATCAGTTTTGTCATTTTCTTAACAGATATTAAAGTAACGTTGCTATTTTCTTCTATTAGTTGTATGTTCTACGACTTCAAAGACCATAATAAAAGTAGATTTAGGGAAAACAATATAAAATTAAACATTTCACAAACATTAAGCAAATTTAATTTTAAATTTACCTTTTTTAAGTATCTTTTAAAGTAAAACTTTGTGCTATTTTAAAAGAAAATCCTTAACCTTCTAATTCCAGCATTTAAATCTTGAGAATTAAAACATTATTAATATTTTTTATTATAACCGTATTTTGGATTTCTTATCTAATATCTTTGGTTTAGGTAATCCCATTCCTAATTTAATATCTTTTAGTTTTAGTTTAGAGAATAGGATGCCAAAAGAATTATTGTAACTCATAGTAATGGACAAAAATTGTTCCTAAGATACAATCACTTGCTTAATTTTAGTCCACCGTTAATCAATCAAGTCTTTCCTAGTTTAAATTAATGTCTAATGAATTTCTTGATGGCATCTATGTAACTTGAACTTTAACTCCAATAGTCAAGGTACTTTCTAGAATCCACGTGCACTCAACATACACGTGCTACTCTCCCTAGTTACACCCGAATTGATCCCACGAACCTCGCTCATAAATACTTGATTCCCCGAGAAACATATTAAAGGCGCTCACATCTATTTTAAGTTACCGAATGCGGTTTTCACATTAATTCGTTTAACGTAACTTCAGCGTAAATTTTGGTTCGGTTAGTGACTCTCATTCGCAAGTGTAAAATCTGTGATACATAATTTTCTTTGATGTAGTTTGCGTTTCGATTAGATTTTTTTTATATGTGCAGGGCAAACTGTTACCCACTACTCTTGATGGTAAGTGGAGTGGGGTCCAATAAAATGTCGACTGACGATAGATGATTACCCCTCGACAGTTGACACAATTATGCGAGCCTATTGGATTCGGATATACACAGGCTGATCCTGAAACGCGACACACTTACGTGGGTCACTATGGCGGGTAACACCTTGTGTACGGTAGTCGCTATCCGGACGGATGTAAAATATGTTCCACCACCAGCAAAGATGATTGAGATTGAAATGTTTGCTTGAAGACAGTCTTAACCAATAAATCTGTGTTCACAAAGGGGAAGGCAGAGTGCGTACCAATACACCAACTCTTCAATATTATCTTTTAGTAGACATTCGTCAAGCAGCAATGTCTGTTTTGGATGACTGCGTTTTTTAATAATAAACCCATAAATATTCTGGTCCAGCAATCACTGAGACGTATTCAAACTCCGTAGTGGCTTCTAAACACAATATTTTCCACATTAAAAAATATTTAATTACACGACGCCAATCAAAACAATTTACTCTTACAAAAGGAATCACAATTGAAACTGGGTAAAATAAACTGTAGCTAAGGAGTATCTCTTCGCTCACAATGGAGGCTTTTATATTTTAGAAGATAACCAGCCGGACTGACCCCCGGCCGGCGGGGATCTCCGAGGGTATGCTTAGACATCGCGGCTCTAGTTACACTAGTCCGACTCAGAATCGAGACAATGGTTGCAGCATTAATAACAGCCTTTGTTCCAGTACAAGACGGGCCTGCGTGATGAGGATTTAGGAGATACTGTTTTCATATTTTTTGTTCTGTCCGTGACGTTCCGACGTTGAATTTTAAACACGCTTCTGTCTCCATCACGCCTATGGACGTGCTGTCAGCGGGAAAGAGATAGATTGCCATGATATGGATGATTATGTGAGCTGTCTAAGCCCTGGTGCGGTTTTAGTAATTAGTCTACTTAAGTTTTCTCGGTAGGCTTGAAGTAATGTGGCAGAGTTATAACAGACCAAATTCTACGTAAGCAAAACCGCATGCAAAAGCTAGTGTATAAATAAAACACTTTAATTATCACGTAGAGCAAAAGCCTTGATTGAAAGTTGCGAGCGTAACATTTGGAATTCATTTCGGCGTGCGGTTCATATTGTGGCCGGCTGACTATTCGCTAGTTTTTGTTTTATTTCCAAACCCCCAGAGAGATTTTTTTGCTGCTGGATTTGGGTGTACCGTTTGTACAGAGTGTAAAAGGAAACGTATATATCGATATTTATGGTTAAAAGTTCCCCTTTATAAATCTTTACTGAATAAAAGGTATATCAAAGTATAATAAAGCATTTCTGCGATTAGACAAGCCACAAATACTTGCCAAAGAACACCGATTCTTACCTAACATGATTCGCTAGGTTAAATCGGAATCCAAAAGACCGGCTGCCAGACTTCAAGACACCGTGTTCATTCAGCGTATATCGGACCGTCAACAGATAAAAAAAATGGTAAAATGTCAGTAGATATTGTAACTTTGACTTTTCGGACGACCAACACCTCAGCTCCATAAATGCTGTAAAGTCGTTGAAATGTCGGAAAAAATGGTAATATAAAAAGCCGCAGTGGACTGCAACGGGTTGATGATGATAAAATAAAACTACAATCAATATTTTTAGTAATTATGAAAACTTATTAAATTAATTAATAAGTTTTCTTCTTTGGACTTCACCTTAATTTTATTAACTTCACCATCCTACCGTCACATTTAACTTAGATCTCTATTTCCAGACTTATTATACCCAATTTCCTTTTAGAAAGTGCAAAAAACAGATATCTTGATTCCTAGCATTCCACGGTCTTGATTGCCGCGGTGGCTTAGTTGTATCACGATACGACCTCAGTTCTGAGGTCTCGGGTTCGATCTCCAGGTCGAGCAGTAATATTGGGATTTTCTACTCAGTATCAGCCCGAAGCCTGGAATTCGGGCAAAGCCACGAGCAACATCTAGTTGTATACAAGTTTTTAAAATAAATAAACATCGCTAAGGATATCAGAATAAAAACATTACAGTACCACAATTCGTTTTAACAAATCCCTAATCACGAAGCAAATAAAAACCGGCATAAATCCGTCTGTCGCTCAAATATCACGCGTCTCATCAACGCATTGTATATTAAAACATTGAAACGACATTAGCTCGGAAACGTATGGAAATGCGCACGTTTGTTTTTAACTGTGCGTTGGCGTATTTGTGTTTTTTCACGGAACGATCACGGACTTGTCAGCTTATCTGCATCACAATCCATTTACCATCAAGGGATCACTTTGTCGTGTTTATATAAATATAATTCTTATTGCTTTGAATGACGAGACAAGCTTACCATTTGCCTGATGGTAAGCGATGCGACCGCCCATAAACAGTAGAAACACCATCCAACACATTGAATTACAAAGTATTGTTTGGTATTCCACTGCGCTCGCGATCCTGAGACATGAGATGAGATAAGACTTACTTATTATGTCCAGTAGTTACCCTGGCTACTATCATAGTAAAAATATACATTATCGGGTATATTTTCTCGGGCAATGCCGGGGGAAAAGCTAGAACTAAGTCCAGACTACTCCCAAAGCTCTCGAATGCCCATCTCCGCCTATCAGACCCGAGCAGCCGCTCCTAGAAGCGGGGACATTGCGCTTGCATAAATATTTTCAATGCAATGCATGTTATGAATAAGAATTGTGTTGAAAACTGGAACGTGATGGAAATTGTAATATTGAACAGTTGGTGATAGAGTTAGGGTGCATTTCACGCTGTTTTTGATCATAGAACACATACTTCTAATTCTTAGTTTTAAAACAGTATCGTAAGCACCACGTTTACCATGGAGAAGACCACAAATCCATAAGTTAGTGAAGCACTTGCACTTAAAATTTTTATTGCTTCAAAACAAGCACACAATCTGCTGCCTCATGTTTATAATTCCTTTGTCGGCGGGTTTATCTAATATAAAAAATTCCAGCCGTAGTCTACTAAAATTCGTTTAGAACAATTTGAAGAATACTTAATTTTCAACCTTAAACAATATCAATAAAAAATATTAGAACGAAATTTAAATAGATGGGCAAACAAATATGACTCTAACAAGAGAAAGCAAGAAATCCAATCAAACACAGCAATAAACCAAGAGATGCCGCATGGTAATGAACTCAGTGTGAAAAGATTTATGCAGTCCACGGCTCAGAGTGCATGCATAATGGGCTGGCCTATGGCATCTTAATAGATCTTCCACCTGAGGCGCCACGCCGCCTCTTAATTGCCACTTCATCAATATTGGCGCCAATGTTGGACAGTTGGGCGAACGCTGGAGCAAGTTGGATGCAAAGTTGGTTCTGTTGCGTCCATGAGGATATGCATTGTTAGTAAATTGAAGTTATGGTGATAATCTAGTGGGAATTGAATTGTGGAATTCGGATGTGTCGGGTTTGCTACCAAGGTATCCAAGTCTTACTTTTTTAAAGATAAGTTTTCACAATATCTTGATGCCCGAAGACAAAGGTTAGAAACCAGGAATATATCAAAAACTTCTTATTAAGGATTTAAATATATGTGTATTTTCTAACACAATTTATATATAGAATTTGGTAAGCAAGTTTGTGATGACCTAATAAAAGTCGCAGAAGGTTGCTGGATGCGAATCGCTTTCAATAGTCGATCTAGAAATATTTTGGGGGAGGCCTATGTTCACCAGTGGACATCCTGCGGCTAAGGATAATGAATTTTAGGTAACACGCTGGCTATCAAAACAACTTGACGAAACAAAACTGTCCCACAACATTAATTCCTTTTGAATTTACATACCAACAGACTACCCTCGTTTACCAACGTGCAAACCTAATCTCCAGTTAAACCTCCACTAAATCACAAACTAAAACAAACAGAAATTAAACAGAGCCGTGTACGTTTTATGAAATTTATATCATGTCCGGTTTTTTTCGATGCAAACATCCCTCGGATTCCATTTTGGCATGCAAACTCGCACTCTCGCGCTGGCATCCGGCCAAATGCGTCTTCGAGTGCGCCTGTGGTCGATACGATAAGCGTTTGTACGATTGAATTGTACAGATTCTTTGCGTCTTGGAATTGATTTTTAATATTGAGTTACGCTTGTATCAAGGTAAACCGGGTAGCGGTATTTATTATGCATCTTTTGTATGATTAAATATGGTATATTGCCTCGGTGGCCTCGTTATTTCGGTACGACTGCAAATTGATGTCTCGGGTTCGCTTCCCGTGTCGAGCAAAGTGTTATTTATTTTTCTTCTCAATATCAGCGGGGAGTTTGGAATTTGTTCCCGATATGGCGAAAGGCAATAGGCTCGTCTCCTGTAACATCATTTGACGGAATACATACGGCTGAAAGTAGACATCAGTTGCACCTCGGACTACACCTTCGGGGATAACAGGCACTCCTTTATACAACGCGTATATACAACTTATATTCACTAGTATATGTTGTATACAGGTCAGCGCCCGTCATAAAGAGTCACTTTCGGGATTCAGTTATATTAGAGTAGGGTAGCCCGACATAATTCTGACGACCATCGTGGCATGCAATATCTTTTGTTCATCTTTACAGGGATAAAGAAGAAAAAATTATCAATCTTTATAAATTTCTCGTCTATATAAAATAATATGTCTTGACAAATCTGACCAATTAACATTAAAACTTTCACTTTTGATACTCCCTCTTCCCTAGTCACTCAACAATGCCCCAAAACTCAAAACCATCAATAACAAGCTCATGTACACTCGGTCATGACTTGTCCCACACCGAGACTAACCAACATGACCTAGGCCCTATGACCCGCTCATCATGACGCTCATGGCTTGTCCCAGAGCCTAGACAGATAGGTGCCGAGATGACCCCCGCTCTGTGACCCGCACGTCACGCGATGCTGATGTATTGCACCATTGCTTACGTCGAAAGCTGTGCGAATTAGCAGTTCAATGTTTTAAACACATGTATCTTTGTTCTAAGGAGTGTTATCTTATTTTGAGTTTATGCAACGATTCTAATGGAAGTAAAGAATGAGCTCTATGGCCTACCCAGACGAAAGTATTATCGGACACTTACCTAAGGCTCTCAAGAGCGTGTGGTGTTTCTCAAATTGGTGAGTTCACTGAAAATTGCTTGGAACTGATAAGAAAACTTATAAAGGAATAATGTTTGAAAATATAATTAGCATTAACTTACTCAATTTTGAAATCCTGAATGCTAATATTATAGTTATTGTAAATACTGGACATAATAAGACTTAACATCTCATGTCTCAGAATAACGAGCGCAGTGGTATACCAAACAATACTATGTAACTCAAGGTGTTGGATGTTTCTGCTGTTTATGGGCGGTCGTATCGCTTACTATCAGGCGAACGGCAGGCTCGTCTCATCTTTCAAAGCAATAAAAAAATGCTTATATCTTTGCAGAACTCAGCGCAGAAATCGTACCACACTCACAACACTACTAAGCCACCGACGTAGTGCTGTAAAATATCAAAATGCTAACCACTGTAATATATGTACTACGTACTAAATTTGGCGTTCCGAACATTCACTGTGTTCAACTGAATTGAACTGAAATTTATTCAAACTGACTTTAGTATGGTCAATATTGACAGCCTGTGGTTGTCTACGGAGTGGCGCTCATGCTATAAGAACTCAATTCTAAGTGAAAACCTGGATTTGATTAAAAAATATGTCAAATAAGTAAAATTATTTGTTGTTCAAATGAATAATTAGGTTATAACAGTGACGTTTTGACTGTCATTTTAGTTCAGATTTTGAACAAATAGTTTATATGGACGTTCGTGTCTTTTTTTTTCGCGGAGAAAGTGTCTTATTACTCAGAAGCCAGCCAGCCAGCGTCTACGGTAGCATCAGACTAACTGCACACTGCCGTCCATCCCGGGGGTCAACCGAAAATTGTGCAAAGACGCACAAAAATGCACTAGGACAGACAGCCCCCTGCTGCCCGCCGACCACCCCCTTCGTGGCCCCTATTAGTCGCCTTTACGACAGGCCGGGGATACCGTGGTGGAATTCTCCAAACGCCCCCAATGCACAGGGCGGATAGACGTTTGTGTCTAATGCAACATTACCTACCTTAAACAGACAGTGTAGTTAACCACACAAGACCAAATAGTAAATTACGTTTGCGACCGAATCAACAATCGTGTTTGTCGTTCACCGGATCGCGTACGGTTCGCTCACTCGCACGGCTCTAGATATCCGCAGTGTGAAATCATTTGAACTTGCTACTGCATTCCATCCTCCATTTATCTTCGTATTCGATAGTTTAGGTTAACAAAAGTAGAAATTTAAACACATTCTTCAGGATCAGAATTTTGTTGGATACTGAACTTTCTGCTGCTTTAATTTAAATAGGTATTAGTTTGCCCACGTATAAGGAAAATGTGGTCAACGAACCGTATATAGAATAGGTAATCTTCTGTCTACCCTTATCCTTAAGTATAAAAAACTTATGAAGCGTTAATGATTCAAAAAGTAATTAAAATAAATTTCAAAACTGATTTAAGGCAAAACTTTGCTCGCCTTAATCTTACACAAACAATATTTAAAAAATTACTGCTAATAAAAAAACCAGCTACTCCTCGAGATATTTACGCCCCCTCAAGGGCCAAATTCACTCGGAACTAATTTACATATTTTGAGAGGTTGAAATTTTTTTCATTATCTTTTAATTAGCCGCTCAGACATGGAGGGATTGAGAATCCAAACACTTAGCGATCTTCGCAAATAAACAGGATGAGACCGGGCCAGATTTGTTTTGGTTCCGTGGGAAATTGTTTTTAATTGCTTTAATGTGAGGCTGCGGTTTAATTGCATATTTTGTGCGTTTTAAATTTAAATCAAGTCAGGATGATATAAATAAAAGTCAGATAAAAATTATCTTATATATCTATACATATTATAAAACAAAGTCCCCTTTTCTGTCTGTCTGTATGTTATCGATTATCTCAAAATCTACTGAACGGATTTTTATGAAATTTGGTATGGAGATAGTTTAAGACCGTGGAAAGACTATCCCGAGAAATAGATACTGAGACTTTTATCCCGGAAAACTCCATCACGCGGACGAAGCATCGAGCAAAAGCTAGTTTCTTATATATTATATTTTATATACTATTCATACAACCTCATGCTTAGTGCATAATAGCAGTCTAACTGCCAGCTATGATTTCAATCAGACACTAGGTTACTTCGCGCTTAATTCATCATATCACTCCGTCGCGTGTAAACAAAACATCCCCAACATTCCTCATACGAGACCCTAAAATCAGAAAAAGGCCCACAAAGCTTCATTAGTGGCCCACATTTTACCTTTCGCTTTCGTAATTTCGCTATGAATTTATGTTTATCGTTAGGCGGTAAATAAATTTAGTGCCGACGTGGCACCTTCGTGTTAAGGTGTTTTTACACCCGCTGAGATATGTGTAAGTATACCGATAAAAAGAAAGGAAGAAAAACATCTATTAAGTGATTGGGTGGTGAACAACACAATTTAGAATAATTTAAGTACTTATGAGGTATGGAAAAAGAAAAAAAATATAGTAAGACAGGTACCCAGAAACTCGAGCGCCAGTTTGGATGGTATATGACCTATCAGAATAATACTAATTATAATTGATGAATCGTTTGTATTATTTTTATCAGAAATTTACGTACATGAAAACATAATATTGAAAGATTAAACAATATAATAAAATTAATAATTTATAATAGATTTGAATCTGAAAAATAATAACTGTCAGACAGTCAATTCTAGACTGGACAATCATAAAATCTAACTCAGCAATTTGAGGATCGGTTTCAAAACTATTTAAATGTATAAATACCTTTTATGTATAGACCAAATAATATATAACAAACATCTGATTTTTGTTTTTCAAGTGTACATAACATGTTTACGTTAAGTTATGTTAATACAAACGAAATAGTTAGCCGCCTTGGGCAGTGTAAACACCGCCTATGTTACGTAAACGGCGTAGTCACAACTGCCTCAAGCGGGTGTGCGTGCGCCTTTATATAATAGGGAATCTAAATAACAAACGATAATTGTAGCTAGTTATCGTGCTGTGGTCGAAATTCGACTGTCGAATTTAATATATTTGTTACACATTTAATACAATTATTCGTCACTTGTCTATATGAACTTTAATCATTAAAATTAAACTAATTTTCGGATTCACGGGGGACGTGATCGCGAAGGCTGCAAGTCTTCGAAACGTCGGAAAACTAAAATATTAAAACCGCGATAAAAATAGTTAAATTTTAATGTCTATAACACGTAAACATCTTCTTCTTCTTCAGCCTTCATCTACCCAATGCTGAGTAAAGGCCTCTTCCATATTTCGCCAACTAGCGCGGTCTTGGGCTTTCCGCATCCAGTCTTTCCCGGCCGTCCGAATGATGTCGTCGGTCCATCTTCGCGGCTGCCTCCCCACGTTCCTGTGCCCAGTTCTTGGCCTCCATTCTAGTACCTTCCTCCCCCATCGGCCATCTGATGTGCGGCTTATGTGGCCTGCCCATTTCCACTTCCTTCGAGCTATGACTTCGGCTACGTCTCGTAGACTGGTTCTCTTGCGGATCTCGGTATTGTGCACCATATCCCGAAGAGAAATACCCAACATAGCTCTCTCCATAGCCCCTCTGGGTAACTTGAAGTCGATGGATCAGTTGTTTGGTGAGCGACCAGGTTTCAGCACCATATATCATGACGGGGAGGACGCACTGTTCGAATATTCGGCGTTTGAGGTTCAGAGGCACTTTCTTGGCTTTGAGTACATCGGACAGTTTGCCAAAAGCTCCCCACCCTAGTTGGATGCGACGCTTGATCTCGCGGTCTTGTCCATTTTTCTCGAGACTCAAAGTTTGGCCCAAGTAGACGTATTCCTCGACTCTCATTATGCGTTGGCCCCCCACAACCAGGTATTGAGTGTCGGAATCATAAGAAACATAAGAAATCATTAACTTTGATCATGTCAAATTTCATACTGTATGCGCAATCTGCTTAAAAACGTTTACAAAATATTTTCTTTATGTATTTATATATAGCTAGTTACGAAAATTTGAATTTGGAATGATTATTTGTACCAATGAGTCCCAGGAAAGATGAATAAATTCTCTAAACAAAAAACAGAAGAAAGTATTTGATTTATTCTAGATGACTAAGGTTAAAGATAGATCGATCAAGATAAACAGATCTTTTTATTTATTTACACACTTTTTATATAATGTCTAAAGGCGGTCTTAATGCCAAAGACATTCTCAACCAGTCAAAATTTGAGTGATGCAATGCTGAAACATTAGTATTAATGAAATATCGGTAATTAGATAAGGTTCTATCGACTGTCACGTTTTTTATATAGTAGAATATAATCTAAACTTTTGCCATACTTCGTTAAATTACTTTTAAACATAATCTTTACAATCTTAAGTTTGATCATAAATCTTTAAAATCATTATCAGTAGATTTACTTTTTAATTTTGCCCTATTAAATAGTCTGTCAAAATGTCAAAGTTATTCGTCTGATAAAAGTTATAGAAAGATTAAAAAATCCAATTTTATAGTTTAATTTTCAAGATGCAATTAATTTAATAAATTTGTGTCATCTCTGTCTTCAGTCGGTCCCTCATTATTGAGGAAATTGAATGAACATTTATTTGCTAAAATATGGTTACAATATTTCTGACTGCCTTATTGGCGTAGTTGTACTGCATGCGCGATACGACAGCGCTCTGAGGTCCTGGGTTCGAATCCCGCGTCGGGCAAAGTGATATTTGGGTTTTTCTGCTCAGGATCTATAGGAATTTCGAAGGTGTGTGAAGTGTACCAATTCGCGCTAGGCCAGCGTGGTGGACTAAGGCCTAATCCCTCTCAGTAGTAGAGGAAGCCCATGCTCAGCAGTGGGCAAGTATATAGTACAGGGCTGATATTATTATTATCATTATAAAGCGACAAAATGTACATTATGTAACTGGAATACGAGAGTATTTTGAAATAAACAATTTTGCTACAATCTAGAACTGCACTGAAAATTACTCTACGTAATATATTACATTGTATTCCGACAAACTCCAACACACTACAGTGCGTTCGCAAACGAAACACATACATTACAATCGAAAACATGTCCAAAACAGACAGATCAAAACAACCAGTTTTAAAATACGTTTCAAACTTTCCGTATATATGAAATCAATGTTAGTCCGTGTGTAACTCGAGCATTTGATCGATTGAGCTCAAAATATATCCGACATAAGTTTGGAAGTAATGCAATTTTCAAACAGCAAAATATGAATGCAAAACTATCATTAAATGTGTAGGGCCTTAATTATTGTATTATGCGCCTGATGCAAAGAGTTTTTGATGTAGATCGCTTCACAAATGTCATAAAATAGGAATGTATTTTTTTAACAATGGTCATATAAATAGGTAAGTCTTTTTTTATTCCTATAATTGACGAGACGAGCTTACGTTCGCCTGACGGTAAGCGATACAACCGCCCATAAACAGTACATACACCATCCTATTTCACTGCGCTCGCTATCCTGACATGAGATGTTAAGTCATATGTCCAGTAGTTACACTGGCTACAACGTTCTTCAAACCGGAACACAACAGTAACTACACACTGATTGGCAGAAACAGGCATTGCGGTGGTACCTACCCAGGCGGACTCTCACATATGAGAGACCAACTACCAGTTTTACCATAATTATTACTATATACGATTAATAATAAGAAATAAAAAATAAATTTATTTTCCAAAAAGTTACACTTCTTATGACGATTAGCAACGAAGTCCACACTAGGCTGTGTCTGTATAATAACATACCATAAGATAACATGTGTTAAGATCACGAAATTTTGGTAATAATGTCATAATTTCTGCGTTTCTGCATTTATCAACTACATGATTAATAAATATTAGATAGAATTAAACGTTGTATTTTTGCTTGCAACAGCAAATTTCTGAAAATACTGAATCAATTTTAAAATTTCCAGGAACGTCACAAAATATTTTATTTTGAATGAATTACTTTCGAGGAAAATGATTTCGAGATGGTAATATGAGCAAATAAAGTTGAATTTCCAATTAATATTTTCGATAAAAAACTGGATTTTACTTATTTTTAAGTCCATTCTCAGAATAAATAATAGCACTCAGAGTTAATTTAAAATCCTCACAGAAAAACATGTTTTTAAAACGCATCGGTAGTTGTAGAAAACTCCTCTGAACCTGCAAACTAACAAACTATATTTTTATATTAGAATGCACAAAATCCTAGAAGTCTTTTGTGTATTAGCAATTGCATAAAATTTAAGCAATATTTTTTTATGATTTACTACCTTTTACTCGCAGATTCACCCGTATGATAATTTTTTAGGAATAAAAGTCCCGGTGTATATTTTCCCATCATAAAAGTAGCCCATGGCCTTTCAAAGTCTCAACGATCTCTAAACAAAGTTCATCGAAATTCTTTAGGTGCTTTTTGAGTATTTCGCCTTAAAATAGAGAGACACGACAGGAGACTTTGTTTTATAATATTTAAATTTTGAAATGTCTTGCGTTGACTCTATATTTCAATATGTTATTACCTTTTCTTTTTAATTTAATTTCTTAATACGAAACTGTTTGTACATAATAAAACAATAGAGTTACCTATTCATCAGAAATTCGAATCGAACTGAAGACCCGATGCGGAGTGATGAATGACTGTTGTCCATTAGTGGAAACATGACTCGCTGGAACTCTCTGTTGTGGCATTAAGCTAATCCGACCGGTAGCGGAGGACGGTACGGCAAGTTTATATGAATAATTGTTTAAGTTGTTTTCTCTGGGTTGGAGTTGTTATTCTGAGTAGATCTTGACATTCTATATGATTTTTTTATCACTTTATGGCAATTTTGCATTAATCTTCTGATTTAATTACTGATTTTAATATTTTTGCAACTTACATGTCACTAGATAGTAGTAACCAAATTTTAGCATTATCGCTATATAGAAAAATATATACAGCTCCAACCATACATTTTATAACACATGTTAATCTATTTCTTTAAAAATAGCTCCACCATTTCATTTGTGATTTTTCCAAATTCAAGTGGGTCACATGCATCAATATATATGTACTAAATACTATATCTGGCCTTCCGTACACTCATAGTGTTCGACTCAACTATACTGCAATCTGTACACCTAACTTCAGTATGATTTCAACTTTGTCAGCGTGTGGGTATGTAAAAACTCGAGTTTAAGTGTAAACCTTAAGGATAATAAAAAATAGTAGTCAAATAAATAAAAATATTTGTTGTTCAAATGAATAAATATATTCTAGTTCAGAGTTTGAACAAATAGTTTATATGGACGTTCATGTCTACAGAATATACGTCAATGGTCAATGTTAATCATTCCCTTCCCAAACATTACGAACCCTAACCTATAAACTACAATGTAGCAATCAAGCGATCGTTTTTAACATGTCTACACTGATGTACCGTCCTAAAGGCTATTAATGCTGGCCCTCACTACCCGTTTCACCACATTATAGGCAGTAAAACGGCCATGTTAGACAGAGCCGCTCATAATTACCGCCCCGGTTACGTATATGGAGGTTATGTGATCTTTAGAATCGGTTTGTTTTATTGTTTTAGTTTTTGCACTAGACTGTATCTAAACGCGTCCATATACAGTAATAGACTTTTTAGGTGATATTGTATGATGGTTGTGAGGTCTCATCATGACGTAATCGTTAAGTACCGTAAAGGTTGGTAATGATATCAACTACAGTTTAAATCTACAAAACCAAAAATGCATTTGTTAGCGACAAACAAGACAAGTTGTGACATCTTAATTCTTATGTAGGGCGTATGTTTATTCGCTAGTAAATTTCAAAGTACTTTAGAGCCGAGCGCGATTCATGCCATACTGTTCTCTCATACCAAAGGCATGACAGCGCGTATTGCAGAGAGCACTAATATAGTTCAGACTCGTTCGATAGACAACCTCATTGTGCCCGCCATGTCTGTTTTTTGATCTTTCATTCGTTAACTCACGATTGATGTATAATCTTGTTTTACATTCTCTTTGTTAATCATAGTGTGTAATTTATGTGTGAGGAAGCCTACGTTGGTTTGTCTATTTCTAAAACAGCGATGCAAGCGCTTATGCTATACATTTAAAAGAAACTAGCCAGTGCACGGTGCTTAACGAGGAGTCTCATCTAATGTTCTTTGAAGGACCAAGGATTTATGAATTATATTGTGATACTAAGCTAGCGATTAGCCTATTAATTTCTTCAATAAGTTATAAATAATATGATCAATAAAAATATTTTAAAAATCAATTCACAACATGTGTAAGAATATTTCCTAATTTATTGACGGGAGGAACCGTTTCAGCTATAACTGTGTTATTCACTGAACAACAATATTATCGATACGTACCTCCAGATGCGGCGAGCAGGCCGTGCGCGCGCAGCAACGCCAGCAACAGCAGCGGCAGCAACGGGCGGCGCCGCATGCCGCGCGACACCGCTGCGCCCGCGCCGCGACGCCGCTCGCCCCCGCGACCGCGCACGCGCACGCCCTCACCTGCAACAAAAAATAACAGTATGTTGTAAAAAGAAATAATGTGATAATAATCATCTAGCTTTAATTCTATTGTTATTTTATTTTACAAAAATTGAAATATCTTTGAAACATAATTCCACACAATATGCTCCACGACAGCCGCTACAATAATGAAATAAAAAATAAAAATTGCCTCGCTCGGCCGGCCTAGCTTACTTGATGAACACCGGTGACCTCAAAACGAGCCATTCTGACATATTTTACTCCATGACTACTAACGCTATTCAGTCAGATTCAAAATATATCCCGAACTCTCCCTCAACCATGTCACTCATCGCTCGTTTGTCTGACTAAAAAACTAGAACATCAAAGCCCTATTCCAGTTTAGAATTTGTTCAGCCAATTAGCTGTCAGGGCAAAGGTCACCTCCCCCTGTCTGAATTCAAAGGCGTTCAAGTTTCAAACCTTCATAAAGTTTAACAATATTCATTAGGCAATATTGTCTATCAAAACAGATCGATAGTTGTCTGTAAAACAAAAATACGTAATGTAATTTTATTTCATAATACTCTCCCGACGTTTTAAAGATTTTGCGGCCTTCGTGGTCACGGGAAACTAAGGTGTTGTTTATCCGAAAAGTCAAAGTTACAATATCTATCTACATTTTACAATTATAATCTTTTTAAAAATGTTAACTGTCGGTGGTCCGATTTAGGTAGAGCAGATTTTACAATCTTCGTGGTCACGGGGCGGACTGTACCTTTGTATTCGTAGAAGCAAAATATTATTATTGATGACGTTAACTTGCCAAAAAGTAAATAACACTCTCCAATAAGTCCATTTCAAGACATAAATTTTAGTAGTATCAAAATTATCAACTTCATTTGTTTATCCTTTAGCTCCTCAATAACGTTCTGCAAAACCACTGATTTCAGTTTTGGGCAGTCACTCGCTTGCTACTTGCCCACATCCATCACATTATGGCGGAAAGTAACGCATAGTGGAATTCGTCCTAGATAGTATTTCTACTTGGATTGGTCTATGCTACCAAACGAATTTCTCACTTCCTTCATTAATTATAATAATAATAAACAACAATCTACATTTTCTTTAATAAATCCATCGAACTATCGACAGAGCACACCTACAATCCGAAAAATTCAATGAGAGGCCAGAATTCCCGAAACTCACGCTGTGAGTAATTGAATTGTCAGTTTATAGGACCCTGTAGAGCTCCCGGGGCGTGGGGCAAGGGGGGAGTGCGAGCGGGGAGGCCGGCGTTGTGATTACAATCAGCAATTTTGTGTTCTGATTAGTGTTTTAAATCATAGAATTATAAAAATCTAATTTATATAATGTGCAACTGCTTCCTGGACGTAATCGTATTAATTTTAAACTATGATTGGAATATACTATTAATAAATTATATTTTACCGCGTTTTTTGTTCTAATAAAAGCACATTCAATTTGTAAACTGTAAGGCGAATCTGGATTTGAGTTCTAGGTCATTAAACGTACATTTTTAAACTCGAAACTAAACAATGGTGTTGCCTGATTTTCAATTTGATTAGAATAGACATATATTCGACTCCTGCTACATCATAAAATAAATAAAAACAGTAGTAAATATTAATCTAAGACTCCAAATTCTTTTATAATTAAAAATGAATATCTCAATTTTATTATTGTCACACGCTGCGTCTTACAAATTACATCGCCTCCCGAGAAACCCTCCGGCGAAAATCACCTTTAGATAAAAAAGGAAAGATTTCCAAAAAGGGACGCCACGCACACTCCTCCGCCGAACTCCTTGTTTGCGCATTTCAAGCGGGCCTCTTCAAAATATTTTCATATATTTCCAAAGAAACAAAGGTTTTTACGAATACAATTTGCGATTTTACTTATATCGAAGTTGATTTTTCCTGTATTCATTCCATATTTAATGATTGTCGGCTTTATTTTGTTACGTTAAAATGTATTTTTGTTTGTACAATGAATTCGATCAAACGTGAAGTTTATTTGTATATTTAAACTTTGCAGTCTTACAGCTGTTTTTATAAATATTTCTAATCTCAATCTTCAATCCCATTCCGAATGAACCAATCAAAATGACTCATTTGTATACATGTCAAAAAGATCTTTGTTATCATTGGTCCATTTTCGAGATAGATCGAAAAAAAGAATGGATTTGTTTATTGAAAATGGCTGTTAATTGTTTTAATTTGCGATCGTGCTTGCTTGAGTCCGCCCTAATTAATTTCAATTGAGCCATAATCAAAATCTACATTCAGAGAAAACTTTTTATATTTCATCAATACATTATTTACTGACTGCCTCGGTGTAGTTGTAATTGTTTAGGGTACGAGTACAATAACCGCGCTGAGGTCCTGAGTTCGAATCCCGGGCGGAACAAAATAATTGTGACTGAGTTTTTCCCTCTTAAAAAATTACTTGGTTACAGCTCGGAGTCAGGAAGGTCGCGGTGTGATACCTCCGTGCCTCGGAAAGCACGTAAAGCCGTTGGTCCTACTCCTATACTCTCTACAGTCATATCGGATTGCAGTCTCATCGAACTTTGATAGTGTATGAACGAGAGTGCACCTGTGTATTGCACACACACTTGTGTACTATATGCCCTGCGTACTCGGCTGATCTCAGTTGAGATTGGCCGAAATTCGGCTAGGAAAGAATCACGTTACTTACAGAGATTACCCATACAAACCTACCATGTCTGCATACAAAACATCCAACGTAATTATTCCCAAGTTCGTGAAGAATAAAACTCAATATTAACATACTGTAGAAAACATGACCCGCTTAACCCATAGAGGTACAATAAAAAATTCTCTCATACAAACTTCGACGATAACACTCGAGGGAAACCCTTTTTCATTCCCCTTTGACTTTCTGGAGGATAATTATGTAAGTCCCGACAAGTAATTCGTGCGAAATGAAATAGAACAATACAAAAGTCTGAAGAAGTGTTTAAGCTATGAATTGGGGGGAATGGAGAGGTAAATTACTATGTTTCATGCGGTTTTTGTTGAAATTCCTGCAGTTGTTATGCGGGTAGCGTGGTTTATAATACTATTGATATGCACATTTTACTTGTTATTTTGATCTGTAGTAGGTAGACTATAATATTTTGTGAATTGATTTTTTAGAGACGACTGACCAAAGATGATGTGGGCCACTATGATGGACCCGTCATCGAAGCAGATTTAAAATATATCCTATTATCAGCGATTTGTAATTATCGTTATTTATAATATATTTTTGTACAATACCCATTTCTTAAATATATTTTGTTTTACAATTGACAGAAGCGGTTACATCTAAGTTGAAATATGAACTAAACTAGCGTCTTTTTCTTGCTCGTAACACACTTGTCAATGATCTTTTACCTGAGTGATGCGTCTATAGCACCGACTTTTCGCCATTAGTATTCCGTCCCATGATGTGATAGGTGGCGGACCTATCACTATTTACTACTAATACTAATTATAGTTACATTATTTATATTTCATATAAAGTGAAAGTTTATGAAAGCATTTGGATATTAAGTTATTTACATGTTTGGATGTTTAAACAAAGAATCAACTGCATAGATTCTGAAATGGCACACATATTTTCGAATACTTGGATCAATATATGCCTACTTTTTTCTCCAAATAATCACAAAGGGACGTATATTTCGCGAAAGAGAAATCTAGCCTCACCTATTCCACTAATTATAAGCAAACACAATCCGTCCACACTCAAGTTCTCAGAATACGGACAATTGTGAGACACGAAACTAAAGTTGTGCTCACACTGACACAAACTGCGCTAAGTGACACCCGATAGAACGGTCAAAACTTGCGAAACGCTTGATTGATTTTTTCGACAAACTCAGCAACAAGTTTTGTAGGTCAGCGGGAGTAGGACGCACTGCTGAGATGCCTTCGGGTTCGTATTTACGATAATTTACGATGATTTCCGAAATTACGATAAATAATACAATGTTAAAAAAAGGTGATAGCGTTATACCTGTAAGAAAAAGCTCGATTTTTTTTTGGACCTCTAACAATCACAAAAACTAAGCGTAATTTGAATTAGTGACATTACTACAAACAGGACATATGATGCAACTAACCGACTCCGAATTTTATCCAAATCAGTTCAGCTGTTTCTGCAATTACTTCTAACAAACATCAAAACACTAATGTTCAAATCTTTGCATACTATTTTATATATTAATAATATTAGTAAGAAATAGTGTTGTCGCACCTATCAAAACTACCTTCATTTTCATATTCTAACTATACATAATTCAATAATTTTGAACATGGTTCAAAATTTGCTCAACAAACATACTATAATATTAATAAGAAAGCCTCAACACTACACTACACAGTACAATCTACACGCTGAATCGGAAACTATAAAGTAAATTAGTTTATGACAAAAATATGTGTTTGGCGACAAGCCCATTATCGGATAGTAACTGTCAACCGAACGAGTACTCTAATGGGATCCTGATGAAATACAAAGCATTTTTTCAATAAAATTCGATTATCCCGAATGGTGATGTAATTGTATCTTTCATAGTATTTCATTCGGAATCAGAATATTTTATTTGCATGTAGGTACATAATATAAAAAGGTATATAAATAGTGTATACTTTATTATTAACGTATGAAATGAAACGTTTTTTTCATTCACAGTTGGAGTATAATTTGTAAATCGTCTAAAAACACAGGAAGGCATTTTATTTATAAAAACACAAAAAGTTAGTAAGCCGACTAGCGGCGACAGTGATTGGAGGTTGACTAAGTGAATGTCGGGCAATTACTTTGCTTTCGTCTTGCCAGTATTGAGCTCGGACAACGTATCTATGTAATAAAAACATCTTAAATAGATAATACTTATATAGCTATTTCCTATTTATATCTTTCAAAAAATCAAAAGAACATCCAACAAATCCGATCGGCGTTCAATCAGAAAGTTTTCGTGTTACGAAATTAAAAGGTATCTCGCTGCTCCGTCCGTGCGTGCATTATTCAACATATAGACAGACATATAGCAAAACGCTTGCCCCCTTATTCATAAACGTTTTTTATCTAAGGACGGAGTAAAGCTGTGATAACAAGTCTGTTTTTCATAGCCCAACGGCACTGAGTAACAGACATAGGGCCTTTGTGATTGACTAATATTGTTGTATCTCAATATTAGCCAATCACAACGGCCCTATGTCTACGCACTGCGAGGGCTGTCATGCTGTCAGCACTGAGAAACAGACTTGTTATCACAGCTTTACTCCGTCCTTAGATAAAAAACGTCTATGAATAAGGGGGTTAGTGTTTTGTACAGAGAAAAATGTACCGCATTTTCAGTAAGGGACTGTCAAAAATAATTGTTCATTATAGATGATGTTTATGCCTATTATGGCTCGAAGGGAGACTATTTCTCCTATTATGAGGCGCGTCTATTGCATTGAGATTGTATCCACTCCGCCGTTGCCGAGAGCTTTACACCATATTGTACACCAATTTCTAATAATTTCGTGTTCCAAAATATAAAGTCAATTTTTTTAGTAATTATTTGATACACCATTTCTTACTTTCTTTGGAAACGAATGCCATCTAAACATCAACAGATTAAATACGAAGCCCAAAGGACAACAATATACCCAATCACAAAGATCTAAAGTCTAAATTCACATTTCCAAATCAAAGACTTACAACATCCATTGTACCAAGAACTTGCTTCCGTTAATTCACTAATATCACTTAAGGAAATTAAAACGGTAGTTTCAAGTCGGACAATGTTAAAGTTTTCTACTTAAGTTAAAATTATCTAGGAATTGTGAGTCGCGCACTAACTGGTTAAAGGACACGTTTACGTCGAGATTTAACTGTTGGACAGTTTTCGTTGAATTACAGTTATTTTCACCCTTTGATATAGTTTTTCTTTTGCGGACACAACAATGTGACGTTACTGCCTGCTACCTGATGGTAAGTGAAGTGGGGTCCATTAAAATGTCGACTGAGAGACGATTATCCCTCGTCAGTCGACACAATTATGCCGGCCTGTTGGAAGATATACAAAGGCTAATCCTGGAACGCGACACATTTACGTGGTTGAAGAGGTATGATACGTTCAGAGTAGCGTCACTGTGTCGATAATCTGACGTGTCGATTTGCTCTTGCATTTAAGATTGCGACTGATTTATCTAGAGGTCCAAAAATGACTTTATATGTCACGGAATCTATTTGAAAGTATATTGATGCTAACTTATTTTGGGTAGATAGGTTTCTCGCTTTTTATGGCCATTCAGAATTGAAGTAGCCCCGTTATATTCCAATTTGTGTTAGAAACGGTGAGTCCGAAGGTGGTAACGATGACTTGATTCTATTTCTTTCTAATACCTATTACTTTCTTTCCCTACAAATTATTATTTATCATTAACCAACACTTGCTTTTCCTCGCTCTTCCATTAAAAGCCTTTCAGTAATTACAGTACACAAATAAACATTTTAAAGTAACAAGACATAAACTTTACAAACAAACAAATCTGTGAAACACGCGAGACGCTGAAACTCTAACAATGTTCACAATTTCGGCTCCTGAAAGGTGTATGGTGTCGGAAAACTTTTGTATTGAATTACTGTGATTTTCATGAATGTTATTCTGGTCTCGTCTTTAGGCTGTAGATCTTGAATTTGAATCGTAAATCAGACAGAATAGCCTATCAGGAGCCTAATTTAACGAAGTAGATTATTTTTTTAATATAAATATTTTTAAAATAGGAATATTGATCGCGGGAATAGACATAGGTTGTCACTTTGTTGTCATAGATGTATTGAAACCAATTGTTAAGATTAAATCTATGTAACATCGCAATAGTATTAACTGTTATGGTGTTATAAAATATGTATGAATAAATAATTTATTCTTTCCACATTATCACGTCTATTAAACAAATATGTCTACTCCGTGGGAATAAGGCCGCCGGCCTTTTCGATTTAGTTCTGCGAAACACGTAAGTTAAATTGGAATATCAGACAGAAATAAGCATTCGTGTTTTAAAAATCACAAATATAAAAAAATATTAAAACATTTTCTATCCCTACATCTCTAAAGAAAACTAATTACAAAATGGACCAGAACCCAATGGGAGTCGCAGCTATTTCTTATAAGAAAATGACACGTATTTTGCGGAATCAAAGAAAGTTTTTCCTGATACATTTTTAATATACTTAAAGCCGGTATTTTTAAAATAAAAATTTAAAACGTAAACGAACTAATAATGAAACCGGACCCGCTGTAAACAGTTTGCGCACAGTATTAATGTGCCGGCTTAACTGGGAGCTACTGTCTTATAAGAATCTTTACTGCTAATTGTCCAATAATTCGAAAGCGCACAAATCTTCAATTTTATCTCAGCGCTCTATCTTTAAAATCAATCTAGTTTTAGGAGTTCAAGGTCGACGGCGATTATAAACTACTTGCCTATACCTACAGCTTCTATCAGTTATTTACGACATTCAATAAATGTTATAGACCATAACTGCTTTAAATAAGAGACAATGCGAAAAGATTTGCCAAAAAAAGCAATGAATGTCTAATAAACAAAAAAAAACTAAAATCGAAGACAAGAAAATAACAAAATATTAACATAAAATAAATCAAATTGAGTTTATGACCACAGCGCCGCAGTTTCCATGCGTTTTCCATCGCGTTCATTGTAAACAAGTTTATACATCAAATAAAACCGAGACAAATTGTTCCTTCACCTTTGTTGATGCGGGTCAATGTATTTATAGTGATTCGGGCAGAACCAAACAGAATAATAAACCTGTACGCCTTTCTTCCTTTGAATACAATTGTTACTATGACTATATAAGGCATACAACAGAATCCTATTACTTACGCTCCGCCGTGCCTGTCTGTCCGCCTTTTTGCTCGGCCTTTAAGACTCTATTTTCTGACCCGTAATAGACAGTTTAAATTCTCACACAATAGAAGTTATAACTGTTATTTAAGCAAGTAAAATATATATACAGTTTTGGAGTATGGAGTCATAGAAATTCGACTCGCATTTGAAAGCGTTACTTGTAGAACTTCTTTCATTTATTTTCTGGTCATTAATATATTAAAATATAACTCAGTATAGACAGAGCATCAACTGATGAAAGATGATTATCCCTCGCCAGTCGACGTTATTATGCCGGCCTGCTTGAACAGGATATACACAGACTGATCCCGGAACGCGACACACTTACGAATGTCATTACATTTTAACAGAATACACTACAGTAATATAACGTTTACCTCTACAAATAATACGCATATCCTATAGCTACATACGAGGATATACGTTCATTAAACAGATGTATATGTTTTATACACTAATTTAAACAGGAATTGTTGATACATCTTCACTAATAACCAGTTTCGTGAACAATGGAATAATAAACGTGCTAGAGTCGCGTACAAAGGAGATGTATTACACGAATGTATTGTACGTAAGAATAGTATTCGAGAGGGCTGTTGTTTAAACAATTTAGGTGTTAGTTTGTATTTAGATAGTATTTTATATCAAATGGTGGATAAAGAGTACTGTAATGCTACGAAATGAGAGTAGAATGAAAAATGATATGCAGGGTAATTTATTATTATTTATTTATTTATTATCAGGCATCGCCAAGCTGAAGTGGTGATGGGCAGGACACTTGGCTAGACGAGACGACGGTAAGTAGACAAAGGCAACCACCGAATGGTACCCCAGAAACGGGCAAAGTAGTAAAGGCAGACCACCAGCCCGATGGGCAGATGACCTCGCGCGGTGTGCCGGGAAGCAGTGGCTTAGACTCGCACAAGATAGAGAAGAGTGGCATCACAGAGAAGAGGCCTCTACTCATCAGTGGTTGGATACGGGGTGATTAGATAGATAGATAGGGTAGTTTTAATATTGCGTTTATAAATGAAATCACGTACTGTTCTTTACCTCTGCTGACATTGTGCCATAAAATCATCCGTGAATTTATATTTACACCAAAAATCTTAGTTTTAGTTTGATGTATTGATCTTTTGTAGTTTAGTGCGAATATGGCGTATGCGTGTGTATATTATTGACCGAAAGTGCGATGTCGCGACAAATTTTCTTAGAGTAGTGTGGCATTATAATGTAATAATAATAATGTTCAATGTTTGTACAATTGAAATATTTTTCTATTAATATTAATTTTGTTCAAAACTTCCACTTTTAGCTTATTTGAGCTTTTTGTAAGTGGACACCATCATCCTTAGACATTTGCAATGCCAGGGGCACACCCAAGCCCCTCTCTGCTTACGTAAATTTGGGGAAGAATACTTACAATATATAATTGTCGGAATAAATAATAAATTAATCAAAACCCACATCGAATAGTGACACAGTCTCTCGGAATTTAAATTCCACAACTCACTGCACTAATAGCGTCGACATCCATTTTTCATAATCATAAAGTAGTTTCAGCTGAAATGCTCACATGCGTTACCGTTTCGTTAAATTTGCACGTACGCTTAAATTAAATTTATAAGGTAGAGAATAGGAGTGGAGCGGTAGCGGTAGCGGGGCTGTGAGCAGCAGTATTAGCAGTATTAAGCATTATGCAGACTTTATTTTTGGTATTTTATTTTCGCTTTTAGAGCAATAAGTAGACCATAAAATAAAATTAAATATAAATAAATAGTTATTTTTTCATGGTAACTCTCATATTTCATTAAAAAACATTTACCAATGTCAACAACTTTTAGTCATATAGTTGCAAAATTTTATTTTTTACACAATTTTTGTTCCTTAGAAGTTTGCACAAAACTAAACATAGATACAAATTCACTTGGCTACTTCTGATAAAGCTGCTCGACTGTCTACAACGACATAGAACTCTATTTAATAAATCCGCTCTCGCTCCGCTCATGTCGCAAACGCAACCCTAATACACATACCAGTGAGTCAACAGAGTGCACCTCACAAAATGCGAGATTGCAAGGAATTCGCCAGTTAATTATAACGAGTATATCTATATGTTTCAACTCTGTCAAACATTACTTGACACTCGAGCGCTCACTGCGATGTAGAGCTGAAAGTTCTTCATTAATTTGCCGGTATGTACTCTTGTAATTAAAATGTTTTCTTCGTGCTAGTAAGATGGCTTGTTTTAACACTATATTAATGGGTTGGAGTTTATTCTGTTGAGTGGTAGATGTTTTGCTGTTTAATAAAGAAATGGGGTCAGATCCTTATGAATATAGTTTTAGATGTTATGATTATGTAGAGCATTGTTTTTTATTTTTATTTGCGAGAATTTCGATTCGATTTCCAGGCTAAGAAGGTATTTTTTGGTGATTCAGTGTTATTCACTTCTGTTAGTAAGATATTAGGTTCGATTGCCAGGCCAAAAACATGTTTTTTTTATTTACCTAAATAGCTAGTTTCGAAAATGAATACTCAATGTGGAAATAAATTTGCTCTACCACATCTTACGGCAAAATAAAGTCAACGACGGATCTAAGTATTTTATGTCAATTTTGTGTTACTATTTAAAACGTACTCATTTAGGAAAACCTATAACGTCTCTACCTTTCCCAATAAAATTAAATATTTTATGACAATTTGTGTTACTCCTCATAACCTACACATTTAGAAAAAGTCTAGATATCTTCAAAGATATTGTAGCGGAAACTGTCGACAAGACACATTTAATCACATTCTTAATGCCGTCCATTTTGTAGAGCAAGATGTAGAGCGTGGAACACAATGTAGAGCGAGTGGTAGCTGCGGAGAATGCCCAAGATTCCTTAAAGCTGTATTTTCAGGCGAGGTGCCATCAGTAACGGCTGGACATTAATCGTGCGGCTCAGGTGTTTACGTACGAATGCAATTAGTCAGCTAGATACAACGTAATTCAAGAAGCTATATATAGGTACATACGTTATGATAACTGATTTCACATTTTGTGCTCAATATCAGTCCGGAGTTTAGAATTTGTGCCTGATGCAGCGAAAGGCTTGCCCTCTAACTCACACAGAACATACTTGGTGAAAAATGGGTGCCCTATTTCAATGCACCTTTGCCTAGCCCTTCAATTTAAGCGCTATGTTTTCGTTTATCTATACATTTTAAAAAATGTCAGATATATAAAAAGCAAGGCTAATTTTGTCTATTAACTTGATGGTTGTACTACTGTCTTGAAGGAAAACCAAAATAAAATACTTTTATTATTAAGTGTTCCATATGGCAATATCCACGTAAGTTAATCCTTGTCTATTTATATCTTTAAGTAGGTATTGAGTAAATAATGACTATGTCCAAGGATAACATAATTTTGGATTTTAGATGTGGCAAAGCGCACAGATTCTTACATTATGTTTATAATCAAATAGACTTGTACACGTTGTGTCGATAGGCTAACACTTACTAGGCCTGTTCACTTATTTTATTTTACTTCTTACTAACATTATAAATGCGAAAGTTTGTGAAAATGTTTATATGAATGTTAGGAGTTAACTCAGAAACAGCTCAATGGATTTGGATGAAATTTCGTACACACATAGACCATGTCTTGAAGTACCTTCTAGAGTAAGCCAAAGCATGGTCTTAAGAGTACTTGTCTTGTTCGGGTAATATGACCGAACACCTTAGTTAGCATAAATGGACGCGGCGCATTTACGTAAAAATTGTATTTGGCAATAGCGTTGTAGTTGTAAAACAACCGATTACCGGGGCAGTCGGGTTCAGTCCTCGGTATCTTAACATTAATCTAACATTATCTTAACATTGAACATTAACTTAACATTAAACCTTAACTTTAAGAGTGACGAACATTTGCAAACATTAATTGGTGAGAGACATTAAATAAGTTATCAAAACTCAATACTCTCTTATTAATTACACATTGCACCCTCGCTATTTACTCGTACATTAAGTTTTTGGTCCTTCGACGGCCTCGCGTGGCGTGTGGTAACAAATAACCGTCAAGCGGGTGTTGAACTGAACAATTAACTAACAACCTGTGCTAGTGAAGTGTGAGGTGTGCAGCTTCAACAGCTGGTGAGCAACCGCAGTAAGGTCAAGAATCAACAGTCACGCAAGTAATACTTTTCCTTTTATTATTCAATAACATTTCGGCAAGCAAGTATCATGGCAGACATTGTAGAAATCCAAGAATTAATCCATGAAAATATTGTTAAACTTGGTATTAACATTAAAAAAGACAGCGCCGACAGAAAAACATTAGACTACTTTAGAAAACGGTTAAATACTTTGGAAGATTACTGGAAAGAGTATCAATTTAATCATGACCGTATTCGCATGGAGGTAAGTCAAAGCCACCCTTACTTTGTACAACGGGAGTATGAACAGGCATTAAAGGCGTACGAGGAAGTAAAATCTCTCATTAATCAGCAACGTAAGAAATTTTTAGCCAAAACAGGCGACCAGGTAATAGGTGAAAACAAAACCCGCACAGAAGCAACATCCGATACGGAGCACGGGCCCGAAGACAGCAACGTGGAAGCAGGACCAAGCGATGCTAAACTGCAGGTGAAAAATACAGGTACAAATAGTAAGATTGATGATTTGCTGCGGCGTCAGTATGCGAATTTTAAGGCCTTTTTGCGAACAACATCAATCATCGACGTGGACTCAATTACGGAAAAATGGGAATTTAAAGATGCTTTAAAAACTCTGCAAGCAAGGTGGTCAGCAATAGATTCACTGCACTGGGAAATCGAGAGTGAGCTGGATGGAGACAATGAAACCTACAGCATGATGTTCGATAGGTACGAGAAACAATTTTACAGCTTAAAGCGGGCCATCAACACAGGCATGGGGTCTGCAGCACATAGAGATAACTCTACTCCTCAACTTGAAATTCCGGTGTTTACTGGTAACTACGACAAGTGGGTATCATTCAAAGATTTATTCACCGAAGCTATTCATAATAACCCATCGATGTCAAAAGCCCAAAAAATGCAACATTTAAAAAGTAAGGTACGGGGAGAGGCCGAGAGACTTATACAACATCTGCAGATTAGTTCGGATAACTTCTTGGTGAGTTGGGAAATTCTGACTAATCGTTATGACAACCAATTCCGCATATTTTCATCATACTTGAACAATCTGTTAGACATTCCTAGCAAGCAGCACAAATCGTTACCTCACATCAAAACAATACATGATATTACACGGGAATCTCTATATGGAATAAAAAATCTAGGAGTTGACATATCATCATGGGACCCAATGATAGTCCATATTTTAGGTCAGAAATTGATCCGGAAACATACGATGAATACCGCAACACATTAAAAATTCCAAGGAATTGCCAGCATTACAGGAGTTTCTAAGCTTTTGGAAAAGAAGTTTACAAACTTGGAGACTGCACATAGAAAGACAGATAGCGGGGCATTCAAGAATACACCTCAAACAAGGAACATTCCTACATCTTCGAGTTTAAAGAAACATAATTTCAATTCATGGAACAAATCTAGAAATTATAATAATTGGAACATCAACAAACCTATTGCGAAAGCGATGCACGCGTCGAATTTTAACTGCCCACTTTGCAATAACCAACATGGCATTTATAATTGCAAAAGGTTTTTAACCTTAGACGACGATCAAAAATTAAAAACAGTAAGCAAATTGAAACTTTGTACCAATTGTTTATTTAGCCACGACGGAAATAAATGTACATCGACCCGAACATGTCGAAAGTGCTTAGCAGCACATAATACAATTCTTCATGACGCATTTACGAAATCTACGAATTTAACAACTCAACAAAACATCAATAGCCGTAATCAAACCACTCAGCATCAAGAAAAGCGCCATGAATCTGTCGCTAGTTCATCACACGTTTCGCAAGGAGACAATTCGGAGATATTACTTGCTACAGCTTTGGTAAAGGTTAAAGCCTCAGATGGCTCATACTTTAACTTGCGAGCCTTGGTGGACCAAGGTTCACAAATTTCGCTAATTACAGAAAGGGCAACCCAAATGTTAAACTTAAAGAGACAAAGATGTAAGGGTGTCATTTTCGGCGTAGGTCATAAGGAGAATAACTGTAAAGGGGTAATTACGATAGAATGTGGTTCTATGTACAATAACTTTAGATTTGAGTCAGAAGTTTTCATCATGAAAGATCTCATCAAGTGCCTTCCTAATAAAACTTTCCCAAAACCTGCATGGTCGTTTATGAACACTGCACAGTTAGTTGATCCAGACGTTTTACATCAGCAGCCCCGTGGACTTGCTACTAGGAGCTGATGTCTATGCAAACATTGTTTTGAGTGGATTAATTAAGGCGGAGAACGCTTATGAACCCTTGGTTCAACAAACACAGTTGGGATGGTTGTTATGTGGTAACGTGAAAACATACCATTGCAACGTCATTCTAAATAACATCGAAGATATCCAAAAATTTTGGCAAGTTGAAGATATTAGTGACTCGATCAATCTCTCAGTAGAAGACCAGGAATGTACTCAACTGTATGAAGAAACAACAAAACGTTTAAAATGCGGTCGCTACGAGGTCCGGATACCGCTAAAAGATAATTTAAAGCACAAGTTGGGGTTATCAAAATCAACAGCTATTGCGCAGTTTAAAATTTAGAACGTCGATTTAAACAACAAGAAATACTAGCTCAAAAATACAAAAACTTTATGAATGAATATTTAGAATTGGGACATATGAAACCTGAAGAAACTAACAGTAAAACATCTATTGAATGCTACCTACCGCATCACGGCGTGCAGCGAGAGGATTCATCAACTACCAAATATAGAGTTGTTTTTAATGCATCCGCCAAAACGTCAACAAAACTTAGTCTTAACGATATAATGTACAAAGGACCCAATTTACAAAAGGATTTACAAAGTTTGTTATTGCAATGGCGACAGTATCCCTATGCATATACGGCGGACATCGAAAAATGTACCGGCAAATTCTCGTTAACAGTACGGATCAACAACTTCAAAAATAGTATGGAGACAAGCACCGGAGGAACCGATTAAGACATTCCAGCTTACTACTGTAACATATGGTACAAAGGCAGCTCCATTTTAGCAATCATGACGTTAAAACGATTGGCGTCAGACGAAGGTGAAAAATACCCAGAAGCGGCAGAAGTTTTAGAAAATTCCTTCTTTATGGATGACCTTCTACATGGCTCCTATAACATTAAACAAGGAAAGAATCTTATAAGCCAATTAACGCAGTTATTAAAATCAGGCGGACTTAATCTGAGGAAGTGGACGTCAAATAATCAAGAATTACTCGAAAATATAACTTTACGTACAGACGACACTACATATAATTTTAAAGATGAAGACACATCAAAAACATTAGGATTAAGCTGGAAACCAAAGGAAGATCTTTTTACATTTAGCTGCAAATTTACGAAAATCACATCAAAATTAACAAAACGCAAGTTATTATCGGAAATATCTAAATTATTTGACCCTTTAGGTTAGTTGACACCTTTATCTACGAAAATAAAATTACTTGTTTCGAAAACTTACGGAAAAATGATCTAAAATGGGACGATGTAGTGTCTGACGAAATTTATAATGAATGGTCTAAGTTAATCACTGATAGCGAAAACATTAAAGGTTGTGTGATCCCCAGATGGATTTTAACCCAAGAGAAGGAGGTTATTGAATTTCACGGCTTTTGTGATGCATCCATTGAAGCATACGCGTGCGTGGTATACGCGCGGAACAAAGCGACAAATAAAACTATAATAGTCGCCGCTAAATCGAAACTTGTACCACACAAAAAGGCGATCACATTACCGAGAATTGAGCTTTGCGGTGCATATTTATTGGCCAAACTAATGGCAAAAATTAGAATAAGCATAAATTGTGACCACGAAATCTATGGATGGTGTGACTCCATGGTCGTGTTGGGTTGGCTGCAAGGTGACTCGACACGCTGGAAGCCATTTGTGGCGAATAGAGTTACCACAATAAGGAAGACGATGCCAGGTTATGTATGGCGCTATGTAAAGTCAACAGAAAATCCAGCGGATTGCGCAAGCAGAGGGATAACTGCGACCCAGCTGGTCGAAAACCATTTGTGGTGGCAAGGACCAGAATGGCTGCCAACGTATAAGGTCGAAAAGGATCAAGAACAGCATATATTTTACAACACAGAGGAGGATAGAAAAGAAATATAAAACAAGTTAACATTATACAACATAATAATGCAATTATAGAGGAATTATTACAAACACATAATTCGTTTAGAAAAATAGTGCGCATACTTGCATGGATACATAGGGCATTGACACCAATTTCACGACGTCAACATTTACCACCGTATTTAACATTATTAGAATTGCGTAAAGCTAAGTCAACAATTATAAAATACGTACAAAGAAAGGAATTTTGGGACGATATTGAAAAATAATTCGAGATGGAATAGTCGGCCGAAACAGTAAACTGTTAAATTTGAATTGTTTTATTGACAATGACGGCATATTGAGAGTGGTAGGACGTACTAAGGCATGCAAACATAAGTGTCGAAATGAAACACCCGAAGCTCATTCCAGCTAAAGGTCGATTAGCTGAACTTCTAATACTGGAATCTCATTTATTAACATTTCACGGTGGACCTAGGCTGACTTTAGCTACACTTAGACGACAATATTGGATACCAGGAGGGATTAACAGCACGAAAGCCCTATTAAGAAACTGCGTGACCTGTCGGAAACATGAAGCAAGAAAACAGTACCAACTAATGGGGATCTTCCTGCAGCCAGAATAAATCAAGCTCCACCATTTTACCATACAGGAGTAGACTATACAGGCTTTGTAGAGGTTAAACTGAGCAAAGGAAGAAGCGTGAGAGCAACAAAGGGATACGTAGCGGTGTTTGTATGCATGGTTACAAAGGCTGTACACTTAGAAATAGTATCGGACCTGACTAGTTCGGCATTTTTAGCTGCGCTTAGAAGGATGGCAGCGAGAAAAGGAACACCACGCCACCTGTATAGCGATCAAGGTACCAACTTCATCGGAGCAAATAGAGCCCTTCAAGAAGAATATGAGATACTGAAGCAAATCCACGATAACAAATTACTAGCTGAAGTAGCGGACCTAAACATAGAATGGCACTTTAACGCGCCGGCGTGGCCAAATGCTGGAGGATTGTGGGAGAGAGCAGTTCGAAGTTTAAAATACCATCTAAAAAGAGTTATTGGAGAACAAAGGCTAACTTTCGAGGAATACGCAACAATCCTGGCTCAAGTGGAAGCCTGCCTAAATTCGAGACCTTTGTGTTCGCTTACAGAAGATATTGAAGATTTAGATTATTTAACACCCGCTCATTTCTTAACAGGAAGATCTGGGTTAACGACAATTGAGACCAAAACGGATGCACGAACTAGATGGCATTTAACTAACAGTATTTTTAAGCAGATATGGAAAAATGGAGAATGGAATACCTAACTCAGCTAACTTCGAGAGACAAATGGATGAAGCCTCAAACAAATTTGAAGATCGGGGCCATGGTTGTTATACATGAAGACAATATTCCTGCAGGAAAGTGGTTGATGGGTAGAGTGATTGATGTACATCCAGGGAGCGACGGATACATTCGAGTGGTTACGCTAAAACTCGAAATGGTGTTATAAAAAGGCCAATCACGAAACTTTCTGTCCTACCGTTAGAAGCCACAACAACGGAGCAACAATTAATTTCATCGGAGAAGAACCAAGAACAAACCGGAAGAAACAGTCTAACAAAGAAAAACAAACAACATACAGGGACAAAAAGGAACGCTCATGTTTCCCTTTCGTGCATAACGTTGGCGCTAACAATTTTCATAACCATAATATGTGGCAGTGTAACAGGTTCCTATAACATCACGCAGTTAGGAAAAGAACAATCTTTGTATTTTGACCCTATAGCAACCCTAAGTTTAACCAAGGATGTTTGGACCCTCGTCATTTTCTATGATATGTCTCCATACTGGGAAGGAGTGCAAGCATTTAACAAATTAACCAACTACTTGAATATGACATGCAAAACAATAGGTGACGGGCACTGTAACATGATAGTCGAACAGCTGTTACACGAGTCCAGTGAACTAAAATACTATAATAAACTTTTGATGACACAGAAATCGCGCGATCACAACAGACAGCGGCGCGGTTTAATCAATGGAATTGGCTACGTAGCAAATTCGTTGTTCGGTGTACTGGATGAACATTTCGCAGAAAAATACACTCAGGATATCGAGTTGCTCAGACGGAACGAAAAACATATTGTCGATTTATGGAAAAATCAAACTTCAATCATTGAATCAGAGTACAACCTCCTCAAGCGAACAGAAGACATCATGAAACAGCAACATAAAATTATTAATCAACATTTAATTAATCTGGATAAAACATCAAACAGACTACAACAAAAAATTAACAATATGTCTTT